>NW_027523529.1:0-45923 GCF_052094955.1 Ictidomys tridecemlineatus
CTGAGGTGCAGAAGGACAATTGCAGAGAGCACAGGTTGAAGACTGAGGTGCAGAAGGACTGTTAAAGAGAGCAGTGTTTGGAAACTGGGGTGCAAAAAGACTGATACAGAAAGCAGAGGTTTGAGACTGGGGTGTAGAAAAACCATTACAGAGAGCAGAGGTTGGAGACTGCGGTGCAGAAGAACTGTTACAGAGATAAGAGTTTGGAAACTGGGGTGCAGAAGGAGTGTTGCAGGGAACAGAGTTTGGCGACTGAGGTGCCGAAGGACCATTGAAGATAGCAGAGGTTGGAAACTGGGGTGCAGAAGAATCTTACAGAGTGTCGAGGTTTGAGACTGGGGTGCAGAAGGATTGTTTCAGAGAGCAGAGGTTGGAGACTTGGTTGCAGAAGGACTGTCGCAGAGAGAAGAGTTTAGAGACTGAGGTGAAGAAGGACTGTTACTGAGAGTAAAGATTGGAGACTGGGGAGCGGAAGGACTTTTGCAATACAGAGGTTTAATATAGGGTTGCAGAAGGACCATTGCAGAGAGTAGAGGTTGGAGACTGATGTGCAGAAGGATTGTAACAGAGAATAGAATTTGGAGACTGGGGTACAGAAGCATATTTCAGCGAGAAGAGTTTGGAGACTGGGGTGAAGAAGGACTGCTGCAGAGAGTAGATTTTGGAGACTGGGTTGCAGAAGGATTGTTACAGAGAGCGGAGGTTGGGTACTGGGGAGCAGAAGTACTTTTTCATAAAGCAGAAGTTGGAGATTTGGGTGCAGAAGAAACTGTTGCAGAGAGAAGAGGACTTTTGCAGGCAGCAGAGGTTTGAGACTGGGGTGCAGAAAAACTTTTGCAGAGAGCAGAGTTTGGAGACTGAGGTACAGAAAGACTGTTACAAAGAGCAGAGGTTGGAAAATGGGGTGCAGAAGGACTGATACAGAAAGTAGAAGTTGAATACTGGGGTGAAGAACGATCCTTACAGAGAGCAGAGGTTGGAGATAGCAGTACAGAAGGAATGTTACAGAGAACAGAGTTTGGAGACTGGGGTGGAGAAGGACTGTTTCAGAGAGTAGATGTTGGATACTGGGGTGCAGAAGAACTGTTGCAGAGAGCAGAATTTGGAGTCTAAGATGCAGAAGAATTGTTGCAGGGAGCAGATTTTGGAGACTGAGGTGCTGAAAGACTCTTGCAGACAACAGAGGTTGGAGAATGGGGTGCAGAAGGACGGTTGCAGAGAGCAGAGTTTGGAGACTGCAGTACAGAAAGACTGTTGAGAGGTGAGATGAAGTACAGAAGGACTGTTGAAAGGTGAGATGAAGAAGGACTGTTACAGAAAGCAGAGTTTGTAGACTTGGGTGCAGAAGGATCGTTGCACAGAGCAGAGTTATCAGACTGAGGTGAAGAAGGACTGTTTCAGAGAGCAGATGTTGGAGACTGAGGTGCAGAAAGACTTTTGCAGAGAGCTGAGTTTGGAGACTGGGTTGCAAAAGGATCATTGCAAAGAGCAGAGGTGTGAGACTGGGGGGCAAAACTCTTGCTACAGAGAGCAGAGGTTCGAGAATGGGGGCAGAAGAACGATTGCAGAGAGCAGAGGTTGGAGACCGGGGTGTAGAAGAACTGTTGCCGAGAGCAGAGTTTGGAGACTTATGTGCAGCAGGACTGTTACAGAGAGCAGATGTTGGAGACTGGCGTGAAGAAGGACTGATACACAGAGAAGAGGTTGGAGAATTTGGTGCAGAAAGGATGTTAAAAAGAGCACAGCTTGGAGACTACAGCACAGAAAGACTGTTACCTAGAGCAGAGGTTGGAGACTAGCGTGGAGAAAAACTGCTGCAGAGAGCATATGTTGGAGCCTGGGTTGCAGAAGGAATGTTGCAGAGAGCAGAATTTGTATACTGGGGTGCAGAAAGACTTTTGCAGAGCGCAGAGGTTGGAGACTGAGTTGCAGAAGGACTGTTACAGAGAGAAGAGTTTGGAGACTGTGGTGCAGATGGACTGATACAGAAAGCAGAGGTTGGACACTGGGGTGCAAAAGAGTGTTACAGAGAGCAGAGGTTGGAGACTGCGGTAAAGAAGGTCTGTTACAGAGAGCAGAGTTTGGAGACTGGGGTGCAAAAGTCCTTTTACACAGAGCAGAGCTTAAAGACTGTTTTGCAAAAGGACTGTTACAGAGTGCAGAGTTTAAAGACTGTGTTGCAGAAGGATCATAAAGGGAGCAGAGTTGGGAGACTGAGGTGCAGAAGGACTGTTACAGAGAGCAGAGGTAGGAGACTGGGGTGCAGAATGTTAGTAGCAGAGAGCAGAGTTTTCAGACTGAGGTGCAGAAGAACTGTTGCAGAGAGCAGATGTTAGAGACTGGGGTGCGGAACGTCTGTTGCAGACAGCAGATGTTGGTAACTAGGGTGCAGAAGGACTGTTGCAGAGAGCAGAGGTTGGAGACTGAGGTGCGGAAGTCCTGTTACAGTGAGCAGAGTTTGGAGACTCGGGTGCAGAAGGACAGTTACAGAGACCAGAGTTTGGAGACTGCGGTATAGAAACACTATTACTGACAGCAGAGCTTGGAGACTTGGGTGCAGAAGGAATGTTACAGAGAGCACAGGTTGGAGACTGAGGTGCAGAAGGATAGATACAAAGAGCAGAGCTTTTAGACTGGGGTTCATAAGGACTGATACAGAAAGTAGAGTTTGGAGACTGGGGTGCAGAAGGACAAGTTATGGAGAGCAGAGGTTGGAGACTGCGGTACAGAAAAACTGTGACAGAGAGCAGATGTTAAAGACTGGTTAGCAGAAGGACTGTTGCAGAGGACAGAGGTTGGAGACTGGGGTGCCACAGGACACTTTCAGAAAGCCGAGGTTAAAGACTGGGGTGGAAAGGTATGTTACAGCGACCAGAGTTTGGAAACTGGGGTGTAGATGGATCTTACAGAGAGCAGACGTTGGAGACTGTGGTGCAGAAGTACTGTTGCAGAGACCAGAGGTTGGAGACTGAGGTGCAGAAGGACTGTTGCAGAGAGCAGAGTTTGGAGACTGCGGTGCAGAAGGACTGTTGCAGAGAGCAGAGGTAGGAGAATGGAGTGCAGAAGGACTTTTGCAGAGAGCAGACGTTGGAGACTTTGGTGCAAAAGGAAACTTAGAGAGAGCAGAAATTGGAGACTGGGTGAAGAAGGACTGATACAGAAAGCAGAGATTGGAATCTGGGGTGCAGAAAGACAGTTTCAAAGAGCAGAGGTTGGAGACTGCAATACAGAAGGACAGTTGCAGAGACCAGAGTTTGGACACTGGGGTGAAGAAGGACTGTTGCAGAGAGCAGAGATTGGAGACTGAGGTGCAGAAGGACTCTTAGAGAGATCAGAAGTTGGAGACTGGGGTGAAGAAGGACTGATACAGAAAGCAGAGATTGGAGTCTGGGGTGCAGAAAGACCGTTACAGAGAGCAGAGGTTGGAAACTGCAGTATAGAAAGACTGTTGCAGAAAGCAGAGTTTGGAGACAGGGGTGCAGAAGGACTGTTGCATAGAGCAGAGATTGGAGACTGAGGTGCAGAAGTCCTGTTACATAGAGGAGAGTTTGGAGAATGAGGTGCAGAAGGATTGTTGAAAGGAGCAGAGCTTGGAGACAGGGGTCCAGAATCATCTTTCAGAGAGCAGAAATTAGAGACTTAGGTGTAGTAGGACTGTTTCAGAGATGAGAGGTTGGAGACTGGGGTGCAGTAGGATCATTGCAGAGAGCAGAGGTTGGAGACAGGTGTGCAGAATGATCCTTGCATAGAGCAGAGTTTGGAGACTGGCGTGCAGAAAGCCTGTTACAGAGAGGAGAGGTTTGAGACTGGGGTGCAGAAGGACTGTTATAGAGAGCTGTGTTTGGAGACTTGGTTGCTAAAGGATCTTACAGAGAGCAGAGGTTTGAGACTTAGGTGCAGGTGGACTTTTACAGGAAGCTGAGTTTGAAAATTGGGGTGCAGAAGGACTGTTACAGAGAGCAGAGTTTGCAGACTGCGGTATAGGACTGTTATTGAGAGCAGAGGTTGGAGACTGGCGTTCAGAAGGACTCTTTCATAGAGCATAGGTTGGAGACTGAGGTGCAGTAGGATAGATACAGAGAACAGATTTTGGAGACTGGGGTTCAGGCAGACTGATACAGAAAGCAAAAGTTGGAGACCTGGGTGTAGAAGGACTGTTACAAAAAGCAGAGGTTGAAGACTGCGGTACAGAAGGACTGTTACAGAGAGCAGATCTCAGAGACTGAAGAGCAGAAGGACTGTTGAAGAGGACAGAAGTTGGATTCTAAGGTGGATAAGGAATGTTACATACAGCAGAGATTGGAGACTGCGGTGCAGAAAGACTGTTGCAAAAAGCAGAAGTTGGAGACTGCGGTCCAGAAGGATCGTTGCAGAGAGCAGAGTTTGGAGACTGGGGTGCAGATGGACTGTTGCAGAGAGAAGATGTTGAAGACTGGGGTTCATAAGGACCTTTGCAGAGAGCAGATTTTAGAGACTGGGGTGCAGTAGGACTGTTACATAGAGCAGAGGTTGGAGACTGAGGTGCAGAAGGTCTGTTACAGAGAACAGAGTTCGAAGACTTGGGTGCAGAAGGACTGTTACAGAGAGCATAGGTTAAAGACTGGGGTTCAGTTGGATCTTACAGAGAGCAGAGTTTGGAGACTGGGCTTCAAAAGGACTGTTGCAGAGAGAAGATGTTGGAGACTGGGGAGGAGTAGAATCGTTGCAGATAGAAGAGGTTGGAGACTGGGGTGCAGAAGGCCTGTTACAAAGAGCAGAAGTTGGAGACGTGGTTGCAGAAGTCCTATTACAGGGAGCAGAAGTTGAAGACTGTTGTGCAGAAGGACAGGTATAAAGAGAAGAGTTTAAAGACTGGATTGAAGAAGGACCTTATAGAGCGCAGAGTTGGGAGACTGAGGTGCAGAAGGACTGTTACAGAGAGCCGAGGTAGGAGACTAGTTTGCAGAACGGTCGTTGCAGAGAGGAGAGTATTCAGACTGAGGTGCAGAAGAACTGTTGCAGAGAGCAGATGATGGAGAATGGGGTGCAGAAGGACTGTTGCAGAGAGCAGATGTTGGTAACCAGTGTGCAGAAGGACTCTTGTAGAGAGCAGAGGTTGGAGACTTGGGTGCAGAAGGACTGTTGCAGAGAGCAGAGGTTGGATACAGTGGTGCAGAAGCATCTTACAGAGAGCAGAATTTGGAGACTGAGGTGAAGATGGACTGTTGCAGAGATCAGAGGTTGGAGACTGGGGTACATTAGGATCATTGCAGAGAGCAGAGTTAAAGACTGGGGTGCAGAAGGATCGCTGCAGAGAGCAGATTTTGGAGACTGGGGTGCAGAAGGCCTGGTACAGAGAGCAGAGTTTGGAGACTGGGTAGCTTTAGGATCTTATGGAGAGAAGAGGTTGGAGACTAAGGTGCAGGTGGACTGTTACAGAGAGCAGTGGTTGGAGACTGAGGTGCAGAAAGACCGTGCAGAGAGGAAAGGAGTCAGACTGAGGAGCAGAAAGACTGTTACAGAGAGCACAGGTTGGAGACGGAGGTGTAGAAGTACTGTTACAGAGAGCAGAGATTGGAGACTGAGATGTAGAAGGACTGTTACAGAAAGCAGATGTTGAAAATTGGGGTGCAGAAAGAGTGTTGCAAAGACCAGAGTTTGGAGACTGTGGTATAGAAAAACTGTTACAGAGAACAGAGGTTGGAGACTGGGGTGTAGAGGGAATGTTACAGAGAGCACAGGTTGGAGACTGAGGTGCAGAAGAATAGATACAGAGAGCAAAGTTTTGAGACTGGTGTTCAGAAGGACTGATACAGAAAGCAAAGTTTGGAGACTGGGTTGCCGAAGGACTGTTACAGAAATCAGATGTTGGAGACTGGGGTGCAGAAGGACTGTTGCAGAGGACAGAGGTTGGAGACTGGGGTGCCGCAGGACACTTGCAGAAAGCAGAGATTAAAGACTGGGGTGGAAAAGAAATGTTACAGAGAGCAGAGTTTGGAAACTGGAGTGCAGACGGATCTTACAGAGAGCAGAGTTTGCACATGCGGTGTAGAACGACTCTTGTGGAGAGCACAGGTTTAAGATTTTGGTGCAGAAGCACTGTTGCAGAGATTAGAGGTTCGAGACTGCCTTTCAGTAGGAATGTTACAAAGGCAGAGTTTGGAGACTTAGGTGCAGAAGGACTGTTGCGGAGAGCATAGTTTATAGACTGAGGTGCAGAAGGACTGTTACAGATAGCAGAGTTTGGAGATTGGGGTGCAGATGGACTGATACAGAAAGCAGAGTTTGGAGACTCGGGTGTAGAAAAACTTTTACAAAGAGCATAGTTTGGATACAGAGGTGCAGCGGATCTTATAGAGAGCAGAGATTGAATACTAAGGTGCAGAAGAACTGTTGCAGAGATCAGAGGTTGGAGACTCGGGTGCAGTAGAATCATTGCAGAGAGCAGAGGTTGAAGACTGGGGTGAAGAAGGCCTGCTACAGAGAGCAGATTTTGGAGACTGGCGTGCAGAAGGCCTGTTACAAATAGGAGAGTTTGGAGACTGGGTTGCTAAAGGATCTTACAGAGAGTAGAGGTTGGAGACTGAGGAGCAGAATGACTGTTACCGAGAGAAGAGGTTGGAGACTGAGGTGTAGAAGGACTGTTACAGAGAGCAGAGTTTAGAGACTGAGGTGCAGAAGCACTGTTACAGAAAGCAGAGGTTAGAAATTGGGGTGCAGAAGGACAGTTACAGAGACCAGAGTTTGGAGACTGCGGTATAGAAAAACTATTATTGACAGCAGAGCTTGGAGACTCGGGTGCAGAAGGAATGTTACAGAGAGCACAGGTTGGAGACTGAGGTGCAGAAGAATAGATACAAAGAGCAGAGGTTTTAGACTGGGGTTCAGAAGGACTGATACAGAAAGTAGAGTTTGGGGTGCAGATGGACAAGTTATGGAGAGCAGAGGTTGGAGACTGCGGTACAGAAGGACTGTTAGAGAGAGCAGATGTTAAAGACTGGTTAGCAGAAAGACTGTTGAGGAGGACAGAGGTTGGAGACTGGGGTGCCACAGGACACTTTCAGAAAGCAGAGGTTAAAGACTAGGGTGGAAAGGTATGTTACAGAGACCAGAGTTTGGAAACTGGGGTGCAGATGGATCTTACAGAGAGCAGACTTTGGAGACTGTGGTGCAGAAGTACTGTTGCAGAGAGCAGAGGTTGGAGACTGGGGTGCAGAAGAACTGTTGCGGAGAGCAGAGGTTGGAGACTGGGGTGCAGAAGGACTGTTGCAGAGAGCAGAGGTTGGAGAATGGAGTGCAGAAGGACTGTTGCAGAGAGCAAAGGTTGGAGACTGAGGTGCAGAAGGACTCTTAGAGAGAGCAGAAGTTGGAGACTGGGTGAAGAAGAATTGATACAGAAAGCAGAGATTGGAGTCTGGGGTGCAGAAAGACTGTTTCAGAGAGCGGAGGTTGGAGACTGGGGTGCAGAATGACTGTTGCAGAGAGCAGAGGTTGGAGACTGGGGTCCAGAAGGATCATTGCAGAGAGCAAAGTTTGGAGACTGGGGTGCAGAAGAACTGTTACAGATAACAAAGTTCAGAGACTTGGGTGCAGAAGGAGTGTTACAGAGAGCATAGGTTGGAGAGTGGGGTTCAGTTGGATCTTACAGAGAGTAGAGTTTGGAGACTGGGGTTCAAAAAGAATGTTGCAGAGAGAAGATGTTGGAGACTGGGGTGGAGAAGAATCGTTGCAGATAGAAGAGGTTGGAGACTGTGGTGCAGAAGGCCTGTTACAAAGAGCAGAAGTTGGAGACAGGGTTGCAGAAGTCCTATTACAGAGAGCAGAAATTGGAGACTGTTGTGCAGAAAAACAGGTGTAAAGTGCAGTGTTTAAAGACTGGATTGAAAAGGGATCTTACAGAGAGCAGAGTTGGGAGACTGAGGTGCAGAAGGACTGTTACAGAGCCGAGGTAGGAGACTAGTTTGCAGAAGGGTCGTTGCAGAGAGGAGAGTATTCAGACTGAGGTGCAGAAGAACTGTTGCAGAGAGCAGATGATGGAGAATGGGGTGCAGAAGGACTGTTGCAGAGAGCAGATGTTGGTAACCAGTGTGCAGAAGGACTCTTGTAGAGAGCAGAGGTTGGAGACTTGGGTGCAGAAGGACTGTTGCAGAGAGCAGAGGTTGGATACAGGGGTGCAGATGCATCTTACAGAGAGAAGAATTTGGAGACTAAGGTGCAGATGGACTGTTGCAGAGATCAGAGGTTGGAGAATGGGGTGCATTAGGATCATTGCAGAGAGCAGAGGTTGGAGACTGAGGTGCAGAAGGATCGTTGCAGAGAGCAGATTTTGGAGACTGGGGTGCAGAAGGCCTGCTACAGAGAGCAGAGTTTGGAGACTGGCGTGCAGAAGGCATGTTACAGAGAGGAGAGGTTGGAGACTGGGGTGCAGAAGAACTGTTATAGAGAGCAGAATTTGGAGAATGGTTAGCTTTAGGATCTTACAGAGAGAAGAGGTTGGAGACTGAGGTGCAGCTGGACTGTTACAGAGAGAAGTGGTTGGAGACTGAGGTGCAGAAGGACCGTGCAGAGAGGAGAGGTGTCATACTGAGGTGAAAAAAGACTTTTACAGAGAGCAGAGGTTGGAGACTGAGGTGTAGAAGTACTGTTACAGAGAGCAGAGTTCGGAGACTGAGGTGTAGAAGGACTGTTACAGAAAGCAGATGTTGAAAATTGGGATGCAGAAAGAGCGTTACAAAGACAAGAGTTTGGAGACTGCGGTATAGAAAAACTGTTACAGAGAGCAGAGGTTGGAGACTGGTGTGTAGAAGGAATGTTACAGAGAGCACAGGTTGGAGACTGAGGTGCAGAAGGATAGATACAGAGAGCAAAGTTTTGAGACTGGTGTTCAGAAGGACTGATACAAAAAGCAAAGTTTGGAGACTGGGTTGCCGAAGGACTGTTAGAGAAATCAGATGTTGGAGACTGGGGTGCAGAAGGACTGTTGCAGAGGACAGAGGTTGGAGACTGGGGTGCCGCAGGACACTTGCAGAAAGCAAAGATTAAAGACTGGGGTAGAGAAGGAATGGTACAGAGAGCAGAGTTTGGAAACTGGAGTGCAAACGGATCTTACAGAGAGCAGAGTTTGGACATGGGGTGTAGAAGGACTTTTGCCGAGAGCACAGATTTAAGATTTTGTTGCAGAAGCACTGTTGCAGAGAGTAGAGGTTCGAGACTGCCTTTCATTAAGACTGTTACAGAGGCAGAGTTTGGAGACTTAGGTGCAGAAGAACCGTTTCGGAGAGCAGAGTTTTTAGACTAAGGTGCAGAAGGACTGTTACAGATAGCAGAGTTTGGAGATTGGGGTGCAGATGGACTGATACAGAAATCAAAGTTTGGAGACTCTGGTGCAGAAGGACTGTTGCAGAGAGCAGAGGTTGGAGAATGGGGTGCAAAAGGCCTGATACACAGAGCAGAGGTTGGAGACTGGGGTGCAGAAGGACTGTTACAGACAGCAGAGTTTGGAGACAGGGTTGTAGAAGGATCTTACAGAGAGCAGAGTTTGGAGACTGTGGTACAGCAGGACTGTTACAGAGAGCAGAGGTTGGAGACTGGGCTGCAGAATGATCGTTGCCGTGAACAGAGTTTTCAGACTGAGGTGCAGAAGGACTGCTGCAGAGAGCAGATATTGGAGACTGCGGTGCAGAATGACTGTTGCAGAGAGCAGAGGTTGGAGACTGGGGTGAAGAAGGATTGTTGTAGCGTGCAGAGGTTTGAGACCTTCGTGCAAAGGTCTGTTACAAGAACAGAGGTTGAACAAAAAATGCAGAAGGACTGTTACAGAGGGCAGAGTTTACAGACTGGGTTTCAGGAGGATCTTAGAGAGAGCAGATGTTGGAGAGTGAGGTGCAAAAGGACTGTTACAGAGAGTAGAGTTTAGAGACTGAGGTTCAGAAGGATCGTTGTAGAGAGCAGATTTTGGAAACTGAGGTGCAGAAGGATTGTTAAAGAGAGTAGAAGTTGGAGACTGGGGTGCAGAGGACTGTTGCAGATAGCAGAGTTTGGAGACTGGGGTGTAGAAAGACTGTTGCAGAAATCAGGGTTTTGAGACTTGGGTGCATAAGGACTGTTGCAGAGAGCAGAAGTTTGAGACTGAGGTGCAGAAGGACTGTTACAAAGAAATGAGGTTGAAGACTGGGATTCAGAAGGACTGATACTAAAAGCAGAGGTTGAAGACTGGGGAGCAGAAGGACCGTTACAGAGAGCAGATTTTGGAGACTGCACTACAGGAAAACTGTTACAGAGAGCAGAGGTTGGAGACTGGTGTGGAGAAGGACTGTTTCAGAGTGCAGACCTTGGAGACTGGGGTGCAGAAGAACTGTTGCAGAGGGCATAGGTTGGAGAAAGAGTTGCAGAAGAACTGTCTCAGAGAGCAGAGGTTGGACTGAGGTGCAGAAGGAATGTTAAAGAGTGCAGAGGTTGGAAACTGTGGTGCAGAAGGAATGATACAGAAAAGAGAGGTCGGAGACTTGCGTGCAAAAGGACCATTACAGAGAGCAGAGTTTGGGGACTGTTGTACAGAAGGACTGTTACAGAGAGCAGAGGTTAGAGACTGGGGAGCAGAAGGACTGTTACAGAGAGCAGAGGATGAAGACTGGGGAGCAGAAGGTCTGTTAGAGAGAGCAGAGGTTGGATTCTGGGGAGCAGAAGGAATGTTACAGAGAGCAGATTTGGAAAATGAGGTGCGAAATGATCTTACAGAGAGCAGAGGTTGGAGGCTGGGGTGCAGAATCAATTTTACAGTAAGGAAATTTTTGAGACTGATGTGAAGAAGGACTGTTACAGAAAGAAGAGTTGGGAGACTGGGGTGCACAGAGGATCGTTGCAGAGAGCAGAGTTTTCAGACTGAGGTTCAGGAGGACTGTCGCAGAGAGCAGATGTTGGAGACTGGGGTGAACAAGGACCCTTACAGAGTGCAGAGGTTGGAGAAAGCGGGACAGAATGACTGTTACAGAGAGCAGAGGTTGGAGACTGCGGAGCAGAAGAAATATTACAGAGAGCAGAGTATGGAAACTGGAGTGCAGAACGATCTTACAGTGAGCAGAGTTTGGAGACTGATTTGCAGACAGACTGTTACATAAAGCAGAGATTAGAGACTGGCATGCACAAAAATAGTTGCAGAGAGCAGAGTTGTCAAACTGAGGTGCAAAAGGACGGTTGCAGGGAGCAGGTGTTGGAGACTGGGGTGCAGAAAGACTTTTGCAGAGAGCAGAGGTCGGAGACTGGTGTGCAAAATGATTGTTGTAGAGATCAGATTTTGGAAACTGGGGTGCAGAAGGATTGTTACAGAGAGCAGAGGTTGGAGACTAAGGTGCAGAAGGATCTTACAGAGAGAAGAGTTTGGAAACTGGGATGCAGAAGGACTGTTGCAGAGAGCACACTTTGGAGACTTGGGTGCAGAAGCAGTGTTGCAGAGAGCAGAGTGAGGAGACTGGGGAGCCGAAGAACTATTACAGAGGGCAGAGGTTGGAGTCTTGGGTGCAGAAGCATCGTTACAGAGAGCAGAGTGAGGAGACTGGGGTGCAAAAGAACTGTTACAAAGGGCAGTGGTTGGAGACTTATGTGTAGAAGTACTCTAGCAGAGAGCAGAGGTTGGAGATTGGGGTGCAGAAAAACTGTTGCAGAGAGCAGAATTTGGAGACTGAGGTTCAGAAGGACTGTGACAGAGAGCAGATGTTGGAGACTTGAGTGCAGATGAACTAATACAGAAAGCAGAGATTTGAGACTGGGGTGCAGAAGGACCGTTACAGAGAGAAGTGTTTGGAAACTTCAGTACAGAAGGACTGTTACAGAGAGCAGAGGTTGGAGACTGGAATGGAGAAGAACTGTTGCAGAGATCAGATGTTGGAGAGTGGGGTGCAGAATGACTGTTGCAGAGAGTAGAGGCTGGAGATTGGGGTGTAGAAGAACTGTTGCACAGAGCACAGGTTGGAGACTGAGGTGCAGAAGGACCGATGCAGAGAGGAGAGGTTGGAGACAGAGGTGCAGAAGGATTGTTATAGAGTGCAGAGGAAGGTTATTGGTGTACAGAAGGACTGATCCAGAGAGCAGAGGTTGGAGACTGGGGTGCAGAAGGCCTGTTACAGAGAGCAGATGTTGCAGACTGAGGTGCAGAAGGACTTTTACTGAGAGGAGAATTTGGAGACTGGGGGTGCAGAAGGATTCTTTCAGAGAGCAGACGATGGAGACTGGGTTGCAGGAGGAGTGTTGCAGAGAGCAGAGTTTGGAAATTGGGGTGCAGAAGAACTGATACAGAGAAAAGCTGTTGGAGACTGGGGTGCAGAAGGCCTGTTACAGAGAGCAGAAATTTGAGACTGAGGTGCAGAAAGACTGTTGCAGAGAGCAGACATTGGAGACTGGGGTTCAGAAGGACTGTTTAAAAGAGCAGAGTTTGGAGACTGCAGTACAGAAGGACTGTTACAGAGAGTAGAGATTGGAGACAGGGGTGCAGAAAAACTGTTGCAGAGAGCAGATATTGGAGACTGGTGTGTAGGAGGATTGTTGCAGATAGTAGAGGTTGGAGACTTGGGTGTAGAAGGACTGTTGAAGAGAGGAGATGTTTGAGACTGGGGTGTAGAAGGACTGTTACAGAGAGCAGAGGTTGGAGACTGAGGTGCAGAAGGACTGTTACAGAGAGAAGAGTTTGGAGACTGGGGTGCAGAAGGAATGTCAAAGAGCAACGTTTGAAAACTGAGGTGCAGAAGGATCTTATAGAGACCAGAAGTTGAAGACTGGGATGCAGAAGGACTGTTGCAGAGAGCAGACCTTGGAAACTGGTGTGCAGGAGGATCGTTGCAGAGAGTAGAGCTTGGAGATTTGGGTGTAGAAGGACTGTTGAAGAGAGCAGATGTTTGAGACTGGTGTGTAGAAGGACTGCTGCAGACAGCAGAGGTTGGAGACTGAGGTGCAGAAGGACTGTTACAGAGAACAGAGTTTGGAGACTGGGGGGCTAATGGACTATTGCAGAGAAAAGGGTTTGGAGACTGGGGTGCAGAAGAAATGTTGCAGAGAGCAGAGGTTGGAGACTTCATTTCAGAAGGATCATACAGAGAGCATAGGTTGGAGAGTGGGGTGCAGAAGGATCGTTGAAGAGAGCAAAAGTTGGAGACTCAGTTGCAGAAGAATAATTGCAGAGCAAAGTGGAGACTGGGGTGCAGAAGGATCGTTACAGTGAGAAGAGGTGGGAAACTGGGGTCCAGAAGGACTGTTAAAGAGAGCACAGTTTGGAGACTGGGGTGCAGAAGGAATTATGCAGGAAGAAGAGGTTGGAGACTGGGGTGCTGAAGGACTGTAGCAGAGAGCAGAGGTTGGAGATTGGGGTGCAGAAAGACTGTTGCAGAGATCGGAATTTGGAGACTGAGGTTCAGAAGGACTGTGACAGAGAGCAGAGGTTTGAGACTTGAGTGCAGATTAACTGATACAGAAAGCAGAGGTTTGAGACTGGGTGCAGAAGGACTGTTACAGAGAGAAGTGTTTGGAAACTTCAGTACAGAAGGACTGTTACAGAGAGCAGATGTTGGAGACTGGGGTGAAAAATTATGATATAAAAAGCAGAGGTGGGAGACTGGGGTGCAGTAGGAAAGTTACAGAGAGCAAAGGTTGGAAAATGGCGTGCAGAAGGACTGATTCAGAGAGCAGAGTTTGGAGACTGGGGTGCAGAAGGCCTGCAACAGAGAGCAGAGGTTGGAGACTGGTTTGCAGAAGGACTGTTATAGAGAACAGAATTTTGAGGCTGGGTTGCAGAAGGATTTTACAGAGACCAGAGGTTGGTGACTGAGGTGCAGGTCGACTGTTACAGAGAGCAGTGGAATGAGACTGGGGTGCAGAAGGATAGTGCAAAGAGCTGAGGTTTCAGACTGAGGTGCAGAAGGACTGTTACAGAGAGCAGAAGTTGGAGACTGAGGTGCAGAAGGACGGTTACAGAGAGCAGAGTTTGGTGACTGAGGTGTAGAAGGACTGTTACAGAAAGCAGAGGTTGGAAATTGAGGTGCAGAGGGACTTTTACAGAGAGCAGAAGTTAAAGACTGCGGTATACAAAGACTGTAACAGAGAGCAGAGGTGGAAAATATGGTGCAGAAGGATTGTTACAGAGAGCAGAGGTTGGAGACTGGGGTGCAGAAGGATTGTTACACAGAGCAGAGGTTGAAGACTGGGGTGAAGAGAGACTGTTGCAGGGAGCAGGTTTTAAAGACTTGGGTGCTGAAGGACTTTTGCAGAGAGTAGTATTTGGAGACTGAGGTGCTGAAGGTCTGTTGCAGATTGTAGAGGCTGGAGACTGGGTTTCAGAAGGACTGATACAGAAAGCAGAAATTGGAGACTGAGGTGCAGAAAGACCCTTACAGAGAGCAGAGTTTGGAGACTGCAATACATAAGGACTCTTACAGAGAGCAGAGGTTGGAGTGTGGGGTGGAGAAGAACTGTTTCAGAGTGCAGATGTTGGACACTGGGGTGCAGAAAAACTGTTGCAGAGAGCAGAGGTAGGAGACTGAGATGCAGAAAGACTGTTACAGAGAGCAGAGTTTGGAGACTGGGGTGCAGAAGGCCTGTTACAGATAGGAAAGGTTGGAAACTGGGTTCATTAAAGCTGTTACAGAGAGCAGAGTTTGGAGACTGGGTTGCAGAAAGATATTACCTAGAGAAGAGTTTGGAGACTGAGGTGCAGAAGGACTGTTACACAGAGCAGAGGTTGAAGATTGGGGTGTAGATGGACTATTGCAGAGAGTAGAGTTTTAAGACTGGGGTGAAGAAGGACTGTTACAGAGAGGAAAGGTTGGAGACTGGGTGCAGCAGGGCTGTTACAGAGAGCAGACTTAGGAGACGGGGTTGCAGAATTATATTACCTAGAGCAGATTTTGGAGACTGAGGTGCAGTAGGATTGTTACAGAGAGCAGAGTTTGGTGACTGAGGTGCAGTAGGTTCATTGCAAAGAACAGAGTTTGGAGACTGGTTGCAGAAGGATCATTGCAGAGAGCAGAGTTTGGAGACTTGAGTGCAAAAAGACGGTTGCAGAGAGCAGATGTTGAAGACTAGGATGCAGAAGGATCATTGCAGAGAGCAGAGATTGGACACTGGGTTGCAGAAAGACTGTTACACAGAGCAGAGGTTGAAGACTGGCGTGTAGAAGGACTGTTGCAGAGAGTAGAGTTTGAAGACTTTTGTGAAGAAAGACTGTTACAGAGAGGAAAGGTTGGAGACTGGGTGCAGAAGGGCTGTTACAGAGAGCAGAGTTTGGAGACGGGGTTGCAGAAAAATATTACCTAGAGCAGAGTTTGGAGACTGGGGTGAAGAAGGACTGTTAAAGAGAGCAGATGTTTGAGACTGAGATGCAGAAGGACTGTTACAGAGAGCAGAGTTTGGAGACGGGGTTGCAGAAAAATATTACCTAGAGCAGAGTTTGGAGACTGGGGTGAAGAAGGACTGTTAAAGAGAGCAGATGTTTGAGACTGAGATGCAGAAGGACTGTTACAGAGAGCAGAGTTTGGAGACTGGGATTCAGAAGGACTGATACAGAAAGCAAAGGTTGGATACTTGGGTCCAGAATGAACCTTACAGAGAGCAGAGGTTGGAGACTGCAGTATAGAAGGAGTGTTACAGAGAGCAGAGGTTAGAGACTAGGGTACACAAGTACTGTGGCAAAGAGCAAAGGTTTGAGAATGGGATGCAGAAGGACTTCTGCAGAGAGCAGTGTTTGGAGACTGAGGTGCAGAAGGACTGTTACAGAGAGCAGAATTTGGAGACTGTGGTGCAGAAGGACTGATACAGAAAGCAGAGGTTGGAGACTGGGGTGCAGAAGGACTGTTGCAGAGAGCAGCGTTTTGAGATGTGGGTGGAGAAGGAATGTTACAGAGAGCAGAGTTTGGGCACTGGGGTGCAGTTTTTTACAGAGAGAAAACGTTAGAGACTGCGGTACAGAAGGACTGTTACAGAGAGAAGAGGTTAGAGACTGGGGTGAAGAAGTACTTTTTCAGAGAGTAGATGTTGGAGACTGGGGTGCAGAAGAACTGTTGCAGAGAGCCGAAGTTAGAGACTATGGTGCAGAAGGATTGTTGCACGGAGTAGAGGTTGGATATGACGTGCTGAAGGACTCTTGGAGACAACAGAGTTTGGAGAATAGGGTGCAGAAGGACCTTTGCAGAGAGCAGATATTGGAGACTGAGGTGCAGAAGGATTTTTACAGAGAGCAGAGGTTGGAGACTGGGGTGAATAGGACTGTGACAGAGGTCAGAGTTTGGAGACTGCGGTGCAAAAGTATCTTTCAGAGAGCAGAGGTTGGAGACTGTGGTGCAGAAGGACAGTTACAGAGAGCAGAGTTTAGAGACTGGGTTTCAGAAAGGTCTTACATAGAGCAGAGGTTAGAGACTGAGGTGAAGAAAAAAATGATACCCAGAGCAGAGTTTGGGGACTGGGGTGCAGAATAACTGTTGCCGAGAACAGAGGTTGGAGACTGGCGTGCAGAAGGACTGTTGCAGAGAGCAGAGGTTGGGCACTGGGGTGGAGAAGGAATGTTACAGAGAGCAGAGTTTGGAAACTGCGGTGCAGAATGATCTTACAGAGAGCAGAGGTTAAAGACTGGGGTGCAGAAGGACTTTTGCAGAGAGAAGAGGTTGGAGACTGTGGAGCAAAATGATCGTTGCAGAGTGCAGATGTTAGAAACTGGGGTGCAGTAGGACAAATGCAGAAGTCAGTGTTTGGGAACTGAGGTGCAGAAGGATTGTTTGGGATTACAGAGGTTGGAGACTAGGGTGCAGAAGGATCTTTGTACAGAGCAGAGGTTTGAGACTGGGGTGCAGAAGGACTGTTCCAGAGAACAGAGTTTGGAGACTGTGGTGCAGAAGGCCTGTTACAGAGAACAGAGTTTGGTGAAGGGATGCAGAACGACTGTTACAGAGGGAAGAGTTTGGAGACAGGGGTGCAGAAGGACTGTTTCAGAGAGCAGAGTTTGGAGACTGAGTTTCAGAAGGATCGTTACAGAGAGCAGAGGTAAGAAACTGGGGTCTGAAAGACAGTTACAGAGAGCAAAGTTTGGAGACTGGGGTGCAGAAGGACTGTTGCAGAGAGCAGATGTTTCAGACTGGGGTGCAGAATAACTGATACAGAAAGTAGAGTTTGAATACTGGGGTGTAGAAGGACTTTTACAGAGAGCAGAGTTTGTAGTCTAGAGTGCAGAAGGACTGCTGCAGAGAACAGAGGTTGGATACTGGGGTGCAGAAGGGACATTGCAGAGAGATGAGGTTGGAGACTGAGGTTCAGAATGACTGTTACAGAGAGCAAAGTTTGGAGAACGGGGTGGAGAATGATCTTACAGAGAGCAGAGTTTGGAGACTGGGATGCAGAAGGACTGTTGCAGAGAGCAGAGGTTGGAAACTGAGTTGCAGAAGAATCATTGCAGAGAGAAAAGGTTGGATACTGGGGTGCAGAAGGCCAGTTACAGAGAGAAAAATTTGGAGACTGAGTTGCAGAAGATCTGTTACAGAGAGCATATGTTTGAGACTAGGGTGCAGAAGGATTGTTACAGATAGCAAAGTTTAAAGACTGTGTTTTAGAAAGATTGTTGCAGAGAGCAGGGGTTTTAGACAGAGTCTTAGAAGGACTGTAACAGAGAGCAGAGTTTGGAGTTTGAGGTGCAGAAGGACTGTTTCAGAAAGCAGAGGTTTGCAATTGGGGTGAAGAAGGCCTGTTACAGAGAGCAGACGTTGGAGACTGGGATGCAGAAGGACCATTACATATAGCAAAGGATGGAGACTGAGGTACAGAAGGACTTTTACAGAGAGCAGAGCTTGGAGACTGAGGTGCAGAAGGATCGTTGCAGAGAGAAGAGTTTGGAGACTTGGCTGCAGAAGGACTGTTACAGAAACAGAGGTTGGCAATTGGGGAGCAGATGGACCGTTAAAAAAAGAAGAGGTTGGAGACTGCGATACAAAGGGACTTTTACAGAGAGCAGATATTGGAGACTGGGTAGAAGAAGGATCGTAGCAGAGAGCAGATGTTGGAGACTGGGGTGCAGAAGGACTGTCACAGAGAGCACAGGTTGGAGACTGGGGTGCAGAAGAAATGTTGCAGAGAGCAGAGTTAGGAGACTTGGGTGCAGAAGGACTGATAAAGAGAGCAGAGGATGGAGACTGGGGTGCAGAAGGACCATTACAGATTGCAGAGGTTGAATACTTAGGTGCAGAATAACTTTTACAGAGAGGAGAGGTTGGAGACAGGGGTGTCAAAGGATTCTTACAGAGAGCAGAGGATGGAGACTGGGATTCAGTAGAACTGTTACAGAAAGCAGAGGTTGGAGACTGTGGTGCAGAAGTCCTGTTACAGAGAGCAGAGTTTGGACATGAGATACAAAAGGATGGTTACAGAGAGCAGAGGTTGGACACTGATGTGCAGAAGAACTGGTACAAAGAGAAGAGCTTGGAGACTGTGGTGCAGAAGGACTGTTGCAGACAGCAGAGTTTGGAGACTGGGGTGCAGAAGGACCGTTGCAGAGAGCAGATGTGGGAGACTGGGATGCAGAAGAATCGTTGAAGAGAGCAGAGGTTGGAGACTGAGGTGCAGAAGGATTGCTACAGAGAGCACAGTTTTAAGACCAGGGCCCAGTAGCATAGTTTCAGAGAGCACAGTTTAGAGACTTTGGTGCAGAATAAATGTTGCACAGAGCAGAGGTTAAAGACTGGGTTGCAGAAGGACTTTTGCAGAGAGCAGAGGTTGGAGACTTGGGTCTAGAAGGACTGTTGCAAAGAGCAGACATTGGAGACTGGGATGCAGAAAGATCGTTGTAGAAAGCAGATGTTGGATACTGGGATATAATAAGACGTTTGCAGAGAGAAGAGGTTGGAGACTGGAGTGCAGAAGGACTGTTGCAGAGAGCAGAGGTTGGAGACTGAGGTGCAGAAGGACTGTTACAGAGAGCAGAGTATATTGACTGGGGTGCAGAATAACTGATACAGAAAATAGAGTTTGGAGACTGGGGTGCAGAAGGACTGTTACAGAGAGCAGAGTTTGTAGCCTGGGGTTCAGAAAAACAGCTGCAGAGAACAGAGGTTGGATACTGGGGTGAACAAGGGCGGTTGCAGATAGATAAAGTTGGAGACTGAGGTGCAGAATGACTGTTACAGAGAGCTGAGTTTGGAGACTGGGGTGCAGAAGGACTGTTAAAGATAGCACAATTTCGAGACTTGGATGCAGAAAGATCTTACAGAGAGCATTTTGTAGACTTAGGTTCAGAAGGACTGTTACAGAGAGCAAAGTTTGGAAACTCAGGTGCAGAATGATTTTTGCAGAGAGCCGAGTTTTCAGACTGAGGTGCAGAAGAACTGTTTCAGAGAACAGATGTAGGATCCTGGGGTAGAGAAGGACTGTTACAGAGAGCAGAGTTTTGAGACTGTGGTGCAGAAGGATCGTTTCAGAGAGCACAGTTTGAAGACTGGGGTACAGAAGGCCTGTTACAGTGAGCAAAGTTTGAAGACTGGGATGCAGAAGGCCTGTTAAAGAGAGCAAAGTTTGGAGACTGGGTTGCAGAAGACTGTTACAGAGAGCAGCGTTTGGAGAATGGGTTGCAGAAGGATCTTACAGAGAGCAGAGGTTGGAGACTGAGGTGCAGAAGGACTTTTACAAAGAGTAGAGGGTGGAGACCGGTTTGCAGAAGGAGTGTTACAGAGAGCAGAGTTTGGAGATTGGGGTGCAGAAGAACTGTTACTGAGAGCAAAGGTTGGAGACAGGAGTCCAGAAGGACTGTTTCAGAGAGAAGAGTTTGGAGACTGAGGTGCAGAAGGACAGTTACAGAGAGCAGATTTTTGAAACTAGGATGTAGAAGGACCATTGCAGAGAGCAGAGGTTGGAGCCTGGGGAGAAGACAGATTGTTGCAGAGAGCAGATGTTGCAGACTGGGTGCAGAAGGACTATTAAAGAGAGCAGAGGTTGGAGACTGAGGTGCAGAAAGATCATTTCTGAGTGCAGAGGTTTGAGACTGGGGTGCAGAAGGACTGTTACAGATAGCAGAACTTGGAGACTTAAGTGCAGAAGGACGTTTATAGAGATGAGAGGTTGGAGACTGTAGTGCAAAAGGATTCTTACAGAGAGCAGAGGATGGTGACTGGGGTGCAGAAGGATCGTTACAGAGAGCAGAGGTTGTAGAATGAGGTGCATAAGGATTGCTAGAGAGAGCAGAGTTTGGAGACCTGGGTGCAGCAGGACAGTTACAGAGAGCACAGGTTGGAGACTTAGGTGCAGAAGGAATGTTGCAGAGAGAAGAGGTTGGAGACTGGGGTGCTAATTACTGTAGCAGAGAGCAGAGGTTAGAGACTGAGGTTCAGAAGGATCATTGCAGAGAAAAGAGGTTGGAGACTAAGGTGCAGAAAAACTGTTACAGAGAGCAGAGATTCGAGATTGGGGTGCAGAAGAACTGTTACAAAGAGCAGAGGTTGGAGACTGGGGTCCAGTAAGCCTGTTACAGAGAGCAGAGGTTGGAGACTGAGGTGCAGAAGGAATGTTACAGTGAGCAGAGGTTGGAGACTGAGGTGTAACAGGATTGTTATAGAGAGAAGAGTTTGAAGACTAGGTGTAGAAGGACTGTTACAGAGTGCAGAGATTGGAAACTGTGGTGCAGAAAAATTGTTGCAGAGAGCAGAGGTTGGGAACTGAGGTGCAGAAGGATCGTTACAGAGAGCAGAGGTTGGAGACTAGGGTCAGAAAAACAGTTACAGAGAGCACAGTTTGGAGACTGGGGTGCAGAAGAAATGTTGTCGTGAACAGAGAATGGAGACTGCGGTACAGAAGTACTGTTACAAAGAGCAGAGGGTGGAGAGTGGGGTGCAGAAGGAATGTCACGTAGAGCAGAGTTTGAAAACTGGGGTGCAGAATGATGTTACAGAGAGCAGAGGCTGGAGACTGGGGTCAGAAGGACTGTTGCAGAGAACAGACTTTGGAGACTGAGGTGCAGAAAGATCGTTGCAGAGAGCAGAGGTTGGAGACTGAGGTGCAGAAGGATGGCTACAGAGAGCAGAGTTTGGAGACCAGGGTGCAGTAGGATAGTTACAGAGAGCACAGGTTGGAGACTGGGGTGCAGAAGAAATGTTGAAGAGAGCAGAGGTTGGAGACTGGGGTGCAGAAGGACTGTAGCAGAGAGCAGAAGTTGGAGACTGTTGTGTAGAAGGACTGTTGCAGAGAGCAGACGTTGGAGACTGAGATGCAGAAAGATCGTTGCAGAGAGCAGATGTTGGAGACTGGTGTGTAGAAGGACTTTTCCACAGAACAGAGGTTGGAGACTGGGGTGCAGAAGGACTGTTGTGGAGAGCAGAGTTTGGAGACTGAGGTGCAGAAGGACTGTTACAGAGAGCATAGGTTTTAGACTGGGGTGCAGAATAACTGATACGGAAAGTAGAGTTTAGAGACTGGGGTGCAGGAGGACAGTTACAGAGAGCAGAGTTTGTAGCCTGGGGTGCAGAAGGACTGCTGCAGAGAACAGATGTTGGATACTGGGATGCAGAAGGGCCATTGCAGAGAGATGAAGTTGGAGACTGAGGTGCAGAAGGACTGTTACAGAGAGCAAAGTTTAAAGAACAGGGTGCAGAGGATCTTACAGAGAAAAGATGTTTGAGACTTGGGGGCAGAAGAACTGTTGCAGAGAGCAGAGGTTGGAGACTGAGTTGCAAAAAGATCATTTCTGAGTGCAGAGGTTAGAGACTGGGGTGCAGAAGGACTGTTACAGATTGCCGAACTTGGAGACTTAAGTGCAGAAGGATGTTTACAGAGAGGAGAGGTTGGAGATTGCGGTACAAAACCATTCTTACAGAGAGCAGAGGATGGAGACTGGGGTGCAGAAGGATCGTTGCAGAGAGCAGAGGTTGTAGAATGAGGTGCAGAAGGATTGCTACAGAGAGCAGAGTTTGGAGACTGGGGTGCAGCAAGACAGTTACAGAGAGCACAGGTTGGAGACTTGGGTGCAGAAGAAATGTTGCAGAGAGCAGAGGTTGGAGACTGGGGTGCAGAAAAACTGTTGAAGAGAGCAGTTGTTGGAGACTGGAATGCAGAAGGATCATTGCAGAGAGCAGAGGTTGGAGACTGCGGTTTAGAAAGACTGTTGCAGAGAGCAGAGGTGTGAGACTAAGGTGCAGAAGTATCGTTGCAGAGAGAAGAGGTTGGAGATTGGGGTACAGAAGGCCTGTTACAGAGAGCAGACTTTGAAGACTGGGGTGCAGAAGGCCTGTTATAGAGAGCAGAATTTGGAGACTCGGGTGCAGAACACTCTTACAGAGAGCAGCATTTGAAGAATGGGTTGCAGAAGGATCGTACAGAAAGCAGAGTTTCGAGACTGAGGTGCAGAAAGACTTTTACAGAGAGTAGCGGGTGGAGACTGGGGTGCAGAAGGAGTGTTACAGAAAGCAGAGTTTGGAGATTGGGGTGCAGAAGAACTGTTACTGAGAGCAGAGGTTGGAGACAGGGGTGCAGAAGGACTGTTTCAGAGAGCAGAGTTTGTAGATAGAGGTGCAGAAGGACTGTTACAGAGAGCATATTTTGGAAACTGGGATGTAGAAGGACCATTGCAGAGAGCAGAGTTTGGAGACTGGGGATAAGAAGGATCGTTGCAGAGAGCAGATGTTGGAGACTGGGTGTAGAAGGACTATTAAAGAGAGCAGAGGTTGGAGACTAAGGTGCAGAAAGATCAATTCTGAGTGCAGATGTTGGTGACTGGGGTGCAGAAGGACATTTACAGAGAGGAGAGGTTGGAGACTGGGGTGCAAAAGGATTCTTACAGAGAGCAGAGGATTGAGACTGGGGTGCAGAAAAATCGTTGCAGAGAGCAGAGGTTGGGAATGAGGTGCAAAAGGATTGCTACAGAGAAAAGAGGTTGGAGACTGGGGTGCAGGAGGACAGTTACAGAGAGCACAGGTTGGAGACTTGGGTGCAGAAGAAATGTTGCAGAGAGAAGAGGTTGGAGACTTGGGTGCATAAGTACTGTAGCTGCGAGAAGAGGTTGGAGACTGGGGTGCAGAAGGACTGTTACAGAGTTCAGAAGTTAATAACTGTGGTGCAGAAGGATTGTTGCAGAGAACAGAGGTTGGAGTCTGAGGTGCAGAAGGATCGTTGCAGAGAGAAGAGGTTGGAGACTGGGGTGCAGAAGGCCTCTTACAGAGAGCAGAGTTTGGAGACTGGGGTGCAGAAGACCTGTTACAGCGAGCAGGGGTTGGAGACTGGAGTGCAGAAGGATTGTTACAGAAAGCACATTTTGGAGACTGGGGTGCAGAAGGATCATTGCAGAGAGTAGAGGTTGGAATATGAGGTGCAGAAGGACTGTTACAGAAAGCAGAAGTTGGCAATTGGGGTGCAGAAGGACAGTTATAGAGAGAAGAGGTTGGAGACTGTGGTACAGAAGAACTGTCAGAGAGAGCAGAGTTTGCAGACTTTGGTGCAGAAGGACCATTGTAGAGAGCAGATGTTGCAGACTAGGGTGTAGAAGGACTGTTACAGAGAGCAGACGTTGGAGACTGAGGTGCAGAAGGATTGTTACAGAGAGCAAAGTTTGGAGACTGGGGTGCAGAAGGACTGTTGCAGAGACCAGATATTGGAGACTGAGTTGCAGAAAGACTGTTAAAGAGAGCAGAGGTTGAAGACTGAGGTGAAGAAGGATTGGTACAGAAAGGAGAGGTTGGAGACTGAAGTGTAGAAGGACTGTAACAGAGAGCAGAGGTTGGAAACTGGGGTGCAGAAGGATCGTTGCAGAGAGCAGAAATTGGATACTGAGGTGCAGAAGGATCGTTGAAGAGAGCAGACATTGGAGACTAAGGTGCAGAAGGATCGTTACAGAGAGCTGATATTGGAGACTAGGGTCAGAAAGACAGTTACAGAGAGCACAGTTTGGAAACTGGGGTGAAGAAGAAATGTTGAAGTGAGCTGACATTGATTGGAGACTGAGGTACAGAAGTACCGTTACAAAGAGCAGAGGGTGGAGACTGGGGTGCAGAAGGATTGTCACCGAGAGCAGAGTTTGGAAACTGGGGTGCAGAAGGATGTTACAGAGAGCAGAGCGTGGAGACTGGGGTCAGAAGCACTGTTGCAGAAAACAGACGTTGGAGACTGGGGTGCAGTAGGATCATTGCAGACAGCAGAGGTTGGAGACTGAGGTGCAGAAGGATCGCTACAGAGAGCAGAGTTTGGAGACCGGGGTGCAGTACGATAATTACAGAGAGCACAGTTTAAAGATTGGGTGCAGAAGAGATGTTGCAGAGAACAGAGGTTGGAGACTGGGGTGCAGAAGGACTGTAGCAGAGAGCAGAGTTTTGAGACTGGGGTGTAGAAGGACTGTTGCAGAGAGCAGACATTGGAGACTGGGATGCAGAAAGATTGTTGCAGGAGAAGATGTTGGAGACTGGTGTGTAGAAAAATTTTTGCAGAGAGCTGAGGTTGGAGACTGGGGTTCAGAAGGACTGTTGCAGAGAGCAGAGGTTGGAGACTGGGGTTCAGAAGGACTGTTGCAGAGAGCAGAGGTTGGAGACTGAGGTGCAGAAGGACTGTTACAGAGAGCAGAGGTTTTAGACTGGGGTGCAGAATAACTGATACAAAAAGTAGAGTTTGGAGACTGGGGTGCAGAAGGACTGTTACAGATAGCAGAGTTTGTAGCCTGGGGTGCAGAAGGACTTCTGCAGAGAAAAGAGTTTGGATATTGGGGTGCAGAAGGGCCGTTGAAGAGGGATGAGGTTTGAGACTGAGGTGCAGTTTGACTGTTACAGAGAGCAAAGTTTAGAAAACGGGGTGCAGAAGGATCTTACAGAGAGCAGGGGTTGGGGACTGGGGTGCAGAAGGACTGTTGCAGGGAGAATAGGTTGGAGACTGGGGAACAGAAGGCCTGTTACAGAGAGCAGACTTGGAGACTGAGTTGCAGAAGACCTGTTACGAAGAGCAGATGTTGGAGACTGGTGTGCATAATGATTGTTACAGATAGCACATTTTGGATACTGGGGTTTAGAAGGAATGTTGCAGAGAGCAGAGATTTCAGACTGAGGCTTAGAAGGTCTGTTACAGAGAGCAGAGGTTGGAGTCTGAGGTGCAGAAGAACTGTTTCAGAAAGCAGAGGTTGGCAATTAGGGTGCAGAAGGGCCGTTATAGAGAGTAGAGGTTGGAGACTGCGGTACAGAAGGACTGTTACAGAGAGCAGAGTTTGGAGACTGGGGTGCAGAAGGACTGTTAAAAAGAGGAGACGTTGGACACAGAGGTACAGACGGATTGTTACAGAGTGCAGAGATTGAATACTGGGGTGCAGAAATAGCATTACAGAGAGCAAAGAATGGAGACTGAGGTGCAGAAGGACTTTTACAGAGAGCAGAGTTAGGAGACTGAGGTGCAGAAAGATTGTTGCAGAGAGAAGAGTTTGGAGACTGGGGTGCAGAAGGACTGTTACAGAAAGAAGAGGTTGGCAATTGCGGAGGAGATGGACAATTACAAAGAGAAGAGGGTGGAGACTGTGAAACAAGAGGAGTTCTACAGAGAGCAAAGTTTGGAGACTGGGTAGAAGAAGGATCATTGCAGAGAGCAGATGTTGGAATCTGGGGTGCAGATGGACTGTTAAAGAGAGCACAGGTTGGAGACTTGGGTGCAGAAGAAATATTGCAGAGAGCAGAGTTTGAAGACCTTGGTGCAGGAGGAATGATACAGAGAGAAGTGGTTGGAGACTGTGGTGCAGAAGGATCTTACAGAGAGTAAAGGTTGGAGACTGGGGTGCAGAAGGACAGTTGCAGAGAGCAGAGGTTGGAGACTGGGGCGCAGAAGGACTGTTACAGATAGCACAGTTTCAAGACTGGGTTGCAGAAGGATCTTACAGAGAGCATTTTGCAGACAGAGGTGCAGAAGAAGTGTTAAAAGAGCAGAGGTTTAAGACTGGGGTGCTGAAGGATTGTTGCAGAGAGCAGCGTTTTCAGACTGAGGTGCAGAAATACTGATGCAGAGACCAGATGTTGGATCCTGGGTTGCAGAAGGATCGTTGCAGAGAGCAGAGGTTGGAGACTTGGGTGCAGAAGACCTATTAAAGATAGCAGAGTTATAAGACTGGGGTACAGAAGGCCTGTTACAGAGAGCAGAGTTTGGAGATCGGGGTGCAGAAGGACTGTTACAGAGAGCAGAGTTCGGAGAATTGGTTGCAGAACGATCTTACAAAGAGCAAAGTTTCTAGACTGAGAAGCAGAAAGAACGGTGTAGAGAGCAGAGGTTGGAGACTGATGTCCAGAAGAATTGTTACAGAGATCACAGGGTCGAGACTGGTGTGCAGAAGGAGTGTTACAGAGAGCAGAGTTTGGAGATTGGGGTGCAGAAGAACTGTTACCCAGAGCAGAGGGTGGAGACTGGGGTGCAGATGACTGTTGCAGAGTGCAGAGTTTGGAAACTGAGGTGCAGAAGAACTATTATAGAGAGCAGAGTTTGGAGACTGGGGTGCAGAAAGACTAATACAGAAAGTAGAGTTTTGAGACTGGGGTGCAAAAGGATTGTTACAGATAGCACAGTTTGGAGACTGGGGTTTAGAAGGACCGTTACAGAGAGCAGATTTTGGAGACTGTTGTAAACAAGGACGGTTACAGGGAGCAGAGTTTGGTGACTGGGGTTCGAAAGGATCATTGCAGAGAGCAGATTTTGTCGACTGGTGTGCAGAAGTATCTTACAGAGAGCATGAGTTAGAGACTGAGCTGCATAAGTACTGTTACAGAGACCAGTGGTTGAAGACTGGGGTGCAGAATGATCGTTGCAGAGAGCAGAGGTTGGAGACTGAGGTGCGGAATGATCAATGAGGAGAGCAGAGGTTGGAGACTATGGTGGAGAACGATACTTACAGAGAGCAGATGTTGGAGACTGGGGTGCAGAATGATTGTTATAGACAGCAAAGTTTGGAAACTCGGGTGCAGAAAGATTTTTGCAGAGAGCCGAGTTTTCAGACTGAGGTGCAGAAGAACTGTTTCAGAGTGCAGATGTTGGATCTTGGGGTGCAGAAGGACTGTTACAGAGAGCAGAGTTTTGATACTGGGATGCAGAAGAAATGTTGCAGAGAGTAGAGGTTGGAGACTAGGTTGCAGAAAAACTGTTACAGAGAGCAGAGGTTGTAAACTGAGGTGCAGAGGACTGTTGCAGAGAACAGTGTTTGGAGACTGGGGTGCAGAAGGACATATGCAGAGAGCTGAAGTTGGAGATTTAGGTGCCTAAGATTGTTACAGGGAGCAGAGGTTGGATACTGGGGTGCATATAGAATGTTAAAGATAGCAGAGGTTGGAGACTGAGGTGCAGAAGAATCTTACAGAGAGCAGAGGTTAGAGACTGGGGTGCAGAATAACTGTTGCAGAGAGTAGAGGTTGGAAACTGAGGTGCAGAAAGATCGTTGCAGAGAGAAGAGGTTGGAGACTGGAGTGCAGAAGGCCTGTTACAGAGAGAAGAGTTTGGAAACTGGAGTGCAGAAGGCGTTTTACAGAGAGCAGAGGTTGGAGACTGGGGTACAGAAAGACTGTTACAGATAGCACAGTTCGGAGACTGGAGTACAGAAGGATCGTTGCAGAGAGCAGAGGTTTCAGACTGAGGTGCAGAAGCACTATTATAGAAAGAAGAGGTTGGCAATTGGGGTGCGGAAGGACCGTTACAGAGAGAAGAGGTTGGATACTGCGGTACAGAAGGACTGTTACAGAGAGCAGAGTTTGGAGACTGGGGTGCAGAAGGACTATTGCAGAGAGCAGAGGTTGGAGCCTGGGGAGAATAAGGATCACTGCACAGAGCAGATGTTGGAGACTGGGATGCAGAAGGACTGTTACAGAGAGCAGAGGTTGGAGACTGAGGTGCAGAAAAACTTTTAAAGAGAGCAGAGGTTGGAGACTGGGGTGCAGAAGGATTCTTACAGAGAGCAGAGGATGGAGACTGGGTTGCTTAAGGAGTGTTACAGAGAGCACAGTTTAGATATTCTGGTTCAGAAGAACTGTTAAAGAGAGCAGAGTTTTGAGACTGGGGTTTAGAAGGATTGTTACAAAGTGCAGAGGTTTGATTCGGGTGCAGCAGGACTGTAACAGAGTGTAGAGCTTGGAGAATGGGGTGCAGAAGAACTGTTACAGAGAGCAGAGGTTAGAGACTGCAGTGCCGAAGGCCTGTTAAAGAGAGCACTGGTTGGAGTCTGAGGTGCAGAAAAATCATTACAGAGAGAAGAGGTTGGATACTGAGGTGCAGAAGAACTGTTACAGAGACCAGAGGTTGGAAATTGAGTTGCAAAAAGATTTTTACTGAGAGCAGAGGTTAGAGACTGAGGTGCAGAAGGACTGTTACATAGAGCAGAGTTTGAAGACTGTGGTGCAGAAGTATCGTTTCAGAGAGCAGAGGTTGGAGACTGAGGTGCAGAAAGATCTTACAGAGAGTAGAAGTTGGATACTGGGGTGCAGAACAACAGTTACAGAGAGCATAGGTTGGATACTGGGGTGCAGAAGAAATGTTGCAGAGAGCATATATTTGAGACTGGGGTGCAGAAGGACTATTACAGAGAGCAGAGGTTGGAGACTGAGGTATAGAAGGACTGTTACAGAAAGCAGAGGTTGGAGACTGGGGTGCAGAAAGACTGTTGCAGAGAACAGAGTTTGGAGACTGGGGTGCAGAAGAACCGTTGCAGAGAGCAGAGTTTTGAGACTTAGGTGCAGAAGGTTTTTTATAGAGAGCAGAGGTTGGATACTGGGGTGCAGAAGAACTGTTACAGAGAGCAGAGTTCGGAGACTGGGGTGCAGACGGATGTTACAGAGAGCAGAGTTTGGAGACTGAGGTGCAGAATGATTGTTTCATACAGAAGAGGTTGGAGACTAGGGTGAAGAAGGCCTGTTACAGAGAGCAGAGGTTGGAGACTGGGGTGCTGAAGGCCTGTTACAGAGAGCAGAGGTTAGAGACTGGGGTTCAGAAGGACTGTTAAAGAGAGCAGAGTTTGGAGACTGGGGTGCAGAAGGATGTTACAGAGAGCAGAGTTTGGAGACTGAGGTCCAGAAAGACTGTTCCAGAGAGCATATGATCGAGAGTGGGGTGCAGAAGGACTCTTTCAGAGAGCAGAACGTGGAGACTGGGGTGCAGAAGGATTCTTTCAGGGAGCAGAGGTAGGAGACTGGGGTGCAGAAGGCCTGTTATAGATATCACAGTTTAGAGACTGGTGTGCAGAAGGATATTATAGAGAGCAGAGTTCAGAGACTGAGGTGCAGAAGGACTGTTACAGAGAGCAGAGGTTTGACACTGGGTTGCAGAATGATTGTTGCAGAGAGCAGAGTTTTCAGACTTAGGTGCAGAAGGACTGTTACAGAGAGCATATGTTCGAGAGTGGGGTGCAGAAGAACAATTTCAGAGAGGAGAACTTAGAGAATGGGGTGCAGAAATTTCCTTGCAGGGAGCAGAGGTTGGAGACTGGGGTGCAGAAGGCCTGTTCCAGATATCACAGTTTGGAGACTGGTGTGCAGAAGGATATTATAGAGACCAGAGTTTGGAGACTGAGGTTTAGAAGGACTGTTACAGAGAGCAGAGGTTGGAGACTGGGGTGCATAATGATAGTTGCAGAGAGCAGAGTTTTCAGACTGAGGTGCAGAAGGACTGTTTCAGAGAGCAGATGTTCGAGACTGGGGTGCAGAAAGAGTGTTCCAGAGAGCAGAACTTGGAATGGAGAAGGATTGTTGCAGGTTGCAGAGATTGTAGACTGGGGTGCAGAAGGACTGTTATAGAGAGCAGAGGTTTTACACTGGGGTACAGAAGGCCTGGTACATAAAGCAGAGCTTTGACACTGTGGTGCAGAATGATTGCTGATAGCTGGTGAGCCTACTTCTGGACACCTTCTTTTCCGCACAGTCCATCAGGCCCTCTCTCCTCACCCTGCTCTCTTTTGGCTTTTTGAGCACCTGTGACTTCCACAGTCACTCTAAGCCATGACTCCAAGGCCTATCTCCTGGGAACCTGTCCCGCTGCCTCCTGGAATCTCCTTGGGGAGACTCCGCAGGTACCCAGACTCCAGGCCCAACCTCCTTTCCTCTTTTCCTCTCCCCAGACATGCTCCTTCTCATTTTTTTATGTTTTAATGAGTGATCCCACTGCCACTCAGCTACCCCACAGACCAGGTGCCCTCTTGTTTCCTTGTCACCAAGGATTTTGAAGTGCTCCACCCAGGGCTCCTCTTCAGAGCTTTTCCCAAGCTCCAAATGTCACATCTTCAGTTACCAGATATTTTCTTTTAATCTTGTTTTGGCACCCAATTACTCTCCCAGATGACATGAAGGTATTCTAACCAAAGCACATGGACTGTAGAGACTATTATGGCTTAGAAATAAGGTATCCCCCCACCAAAAGCTCAGGGTCAGCCACAGTAGCAGTGTTCAGAGGTGAAATGATTTGACTGTGAGACTTGTGACCTAATCTGGGGATCCATCCATTTTGTGGGTTAATTATCTGAAAGGCCCACTGTACTGACAGAAGTGTGGGCAGGTGGAGTGTGGCTGGGGACATGCCCTGGGAATCACATCTTATACCCTGTGAACTGTCTCCTCCTGTCCCCTCCCCAGCCCCAACCTTCTGGCTGCCATGAGCTAGGGACGCTTTCCCCCTTGTTCCCTTCCACCTTGGTGTCCCACCTCATCTCAGGCCGGCAGCAATAGGTCAGCTGGGCCCAGACCAAACCTCCAAGCCAGGAGGCCAGAGTGCATATCCCCCTCCAGGTTGTTCTGGTCAGGCCTGTGGTAACTGTGGCAACCGTTGACTGACCCAGGGAGTAGGTGTTATGAGTGGTTTGGACCACAAGAGTTTCCTAAATCCACAGATTCTGTCATTTTCAGAGCTCAAGCCATTTCCTTCTGGATGGCCTGTTTCCAGCCTGCCCTCACCTAGAATGCAGTCTACTAGGGATTATTGAGATTCTCCAGCCGTCCTGGTCCTGCCCATTTGCACACCACAGATAGCTCCTAGGCAGCCAGACCCATGGACCTCCTGCTGCCCACTGAGGAGAGAAGAGAGATTTTCTGAGGACCCTGTTAGAAATCCACTCTTATTTTTTTTAAAGACCACACTCAGAGGGCATGTTTCAGGCAGTCTTTCACATGTGTCTTTGAGAAATCAGACTCACAATGATTTTTGTGATTCTCTCCCAGGATCCAATAACCACCGCTCTACTCCCTACTTCTCTGAGATCAACTTTTTAGCTTCCACAAAGAAGTGAAAAACTGCTATTTCTCTTTATGTGTCTGGCTTATTTCACTTAATATAATGTCTCCCATGAGCTAGTTTTGAATAGAAACTGCACAACAAATTCTTTTATGTCAGATTTAAATTTTATTCTGAAGAGATAATTCAAAATGGTCACATATGTTTATGTAGGAAAATGTTCATTAAAATATATATAGGACTGGAGATGATCTGAATGTTTAGCCAAAGGGAGAAATTAAGTTTATTTAAGAGAGATATAAGTTTATTTATCATCTCAATAGATGCAGAAAAAGCATTTAACGAAATATAGCACCCCTACCTGTCAAAACAGTAGAAACACTAGGGACAGAGGGAACTTTGTAAAAGCATTGTAAAAAGCTATTTATGCTAAACCCAAGGCAGCATCATTCTAAGATGAGAAAGGTTGAAAGTATTCACTCTAAAAACTGGAAGAAGACAGGGTGCCCCCTCTTTCACCACTTCTATTCAACTTCATCCTTGAAATTGCCAGAGCCATTGGACAAAAGAAATAAATTAAAGGTATACAAATAGTTCAAGAAGAATTCAAATCTCACTCTTTGCTGATAGGATCATGTCATCTTCTTAAATTTTTTATTAGAGCATAATAGTTATACATAAAAGTAGGGTTGATTTGGAAAAGATCCTACGTGCATGGAATCTGATTTACTCCATTCAGTCTCCACCCCCCATTACCCTCCCCTTCCCGCCCCCATTCTCCTTTCTCTACTGATCTTTCTTTGGGTCATTTATCTGTTAATTTCGGACTGGTGCTTTCTACATATACATACAGGTGCAGTCCCCTGTGGTAGACTTCCATGTGCATATAACATGATCTGCGTAAAGACCTTTCACATTCCCTCCCTTCACGAACATCTCGGCCCTCTCATTCCCCTTCTACTCCACTGATCTTCCCTGTATACTTAAGAAAGCCAGTCCAACCCCACTTCATCAACTTCTTTTCTCTATTTATGTCTGGCCCTGATAATTTCAGCAGTGTACAGGAATAGTTAACTTCTGCCTTTCCGAACACAGAGATCAAGATTGATGTAAAATGAGAAAAACTCTACATTGGAAAACACTGAAGGCAACACCGACTGCTTCTGCAGATGATGACTCTGCTTTGTAAATTTTTTTCTTAACATTTGCAATGAAAATGAATTTCTCCAAAAATCCTATGTTTACATAAAAGGAAAACAGGAGACAGAGATTACTGAGACAGTTTGAAATGACTTCACACCATGATGAGGTCGAATGGCTTTCTGTTGGCTTCAAGCAATTCTCTAGTTACTCCCACCCATCATCACTCCTGCAAATGTGTGCGGCTCCATGGGTCTGATTCCCTGAGACCAGTCCCACAGGTTATCAGTCTCCAGGCTGCTTTTCATTCAATATTATTTGCCATGTTGCTGCAGATTAACAAGCCTGTTTGGGGTGCTCTCAGTCCATTCTCATCATGATCTCTTTTTCTCTGTTTTGTAGCTATGACAACATTGGAAATGAGCAATTGATCATTTGTCACTGAATTCATCTTCTTGGGATTTTCCAACCACTCCAACATACAGGGCTGGTTCTTCCAGCTCTTTCTGGTCATTTAGCTGACCACTCTCCTGGGGAACATGCTCATAATAGTGGCCACCAGGGTGAGTCCTGCTCTCCACACTCCAATGTACTTATTTCTCAGCAATTTGAGCTTCTTGGACGTCTGCTAAACATCCACCACCCTCCCAGTACTGCTGGTGAACTTCTTCTGAGAGAAGAAGGCCATTTCTTATGAGAGCTGCCTTTCCCAGATCTTCTTCTTGGTGACAAGTGCTAGCACAGATGGCGTCTTACTGGCTGTGTGGCCAGTATGACTGCTGTGTGGCTACCTGCCGTCCTCCTCAGTACCCAGTCATCATGAGTGTGAAGGTCTGTATTGGCCTGGTGACTGGGTCCTGGCTGTGTGGGCTGGTGAATTTGGTTACACACACGGTGCTGGCCATCACACTCACTCTGTGTGGGCCCCACCAGATCAGCCACTTTCTCTGGGACACCCCATTGCTCCTGAAGCTCTCCTGCTCAGACACCTCTGTCAACGAGTCTACGCTCCACGTTGTCAGTGCCACCATGGGCCTGAGCCCCTGCCTCTTCACTGCAGGTTCCTATGCACTCATCATGGCGGCCATCCTTGGGATTCCCTCTGCCTAGGGCAAAAGAAAGGCCTTCTCCACCTGTGTGTCCTCCCTCACTGTCGTGGTGGTCTTCTATGGAACAGCCAACTTCCACTATGACAGGCCCAGAGAAGGCTGGACACGGACACCCTGGTCTCTGTGCTCTTCTGTGTGGTGACCCCCCTGTTGAAGCCCATCATTCACAGCCTGAGAAGCAACGAGGTCCAGAGTGCCCTGTGGAAGCTGGCTGGGAGACAGACTGTATAGTGAGATTAGAACTAGATGATGGTTTCATTTTAGAAATGTCTTAGTTGTAGAAATATGTGAACTCTTCAGCAGCAATTACAAGAGCGCTCTCTCCATACACAGTTTCTCATGACCACTGTGGTGCCCCTCCAACCAGGGGAAGCACACTGTGCTAAGTATGTGACACATTGTGACCTCACCTGGGTTCTCTAATCCACAGGTATTTCAGAATATATTTATTACTTTTCTCTCCAAAAAAAGCTTATATCCAAAGCAGTCAATCTCCTTTCCCCCAATATAGCAGCTCTAGCCAACACTAGTGAATGTGAAGTGCTATGTGCAATGTGACTTTGACTTGCATTTTCCTAATGGATCTTGATTCTAAGTTTTAAATAAACACCATTTCTGTGTTTCTCCTTCACATGTTTAAAGACCCATGTATACACTCGAGTTTCTGTGGATATTTTTAATGAAGTAACACCATATACACCTTTTTTATCTGACAACCATTATTACTTGACCATTATAGCTGTTTTGCTAATTTTTGAACTTTATTTAAAGTAAACATACAGTATATATTTTGTATCTGGCTTCTTTCACCCAGTATTTTTTTTTAGATTTGTCAATGTTATTAATATTCCAGTATTTGTGTTCCTAAAGTAACTGAATTATTCCACTGCATGATAAACCATGATTTGTCTTCTGTCCTTCTGCTGAAGGCATAATATTTGTTTGAGTTATTATGAATTTTTACACAAGAATTTTTGTGAACTGTGCATTAATTTCCTTGGAAATATGCTAGGAATGGGATTGTTTTGAATAGAATAACTACATATTTAACTAAATTAAAAATTACTAAATATTTTTTAAATGTAAGTGTATAGACTTCAAATTTCACCTTGAGTATCTATCGAAATAGCTAGAAAGCATGTTGTTTTCATCATTATAATAACCAAAAAGAGCAGAAGAAAACGCAAATTAATGACTTTCCTTGACTTTATTAGGGATGAAGATTATAAGGCAAACAACTAACCAAATTCTAGGGAGAGATGAGCAACCAAAATAATCCAGGTATTTTTTTAACTATGGGAGAACCCACTAGATACATAGGAGTTTATTTATAAAAAAAACTCAAATAAAAAATAGTTAATAGATTGCTAAAGACTAAGTATAGACTGGTTTAAGAGCATAAAGACCCAGAGAGCTATAGAAATAAGATGTTTGTATTTTTTTCTTTTTTTCCATGGATTCCACCAAATGCTCCCAGGAAGATAGGGAAGTATTCTGAGAAAGTGTCTTTAACGGTATCATTTCTTGGATAGGTGGAGGGAAAAAGAGCAGCAACAGCAGCCAAAACTCCTCCCAGACCCATTTCCTGATTTTTTGCATTAGGACACTCAACTTAAAACCTTTACAGCTATGGAGAGGAACAGGCCTAAATGTCTAAAGTCGGGAGGAATAAGAACTAGGCTCAGCCATATTGCTAGAAAGTGGGTCACTGTGAAGGCCATATTTCTGTGACTGAGTTTACAGTACCTAAGGTAGGGCTTCCTGGAAACATCAGAAATCTCTTCTCTGTTTCCCACTTGTCCACTAACATGCATTGACTGAAAATAACAGTAGAATACAGCTGAGAATTCTTGAAGAAATAGATTATCTCTGGAGAAAAGCAAAAATAGAATACACAAAAGCAAGCAGGGAACAATATTAACAAATTCAACTCAGGCATATAGAATAAGGATAACATTACAGTCAATAGAGATCAATCCCAGAATGCAAGGCTGGTTCAATATTCTAAAATTCAATCAACCGAATTTCCATAGTAACAGACTAAATAAGAAAAAATATATACCATTTCAATAGATGCAGAGAAAATAAGAAAATTCAATAAAAAATATATACCATTTCAATAGATGCAGAGAAAATAAGAAAATTCAATATCTATTTATGATAAAAACTATAACTAAATGAAACTAGGGGCAAAGTCCAGTGGTAGAGTGCATGCTTAGTATGCATAAGGCCCTGAATTCAAAACTCAGCACACATACACAAAAAAAAAATAAAAAACTACTAGTAAAAAATGCATAGACATTTTCAAACTTGATAAAACGCATTGAGTAAATGTAATGTGCCAGACACATAGCTTATATTATCTCAAAACTTTCTTCAGCAGTTGTGAAATAGACATCATTAATATCCTAAGTAAGGAACAAACAGGAATAGAGATGAGCTGACTTTTTTACAAACAACATCTAGTAAACAACAGATGGATTTCAATCCACATCTATCTGGACCAAGAGCATACTGTTTTACTATAATATTTTTCATGTAAGATTGAAAAAGAAACAGAAACTTTAGTTAAAAACGATGGATCACGGATTAGCATGGGTAACATGATAGAAAATCAGTAATTGTATTAATCATTTTTTTTTCAGGAAATGTAATGTTCGGTGAGGTAAATCTTATAATACAAAAGAAGAAAAATACCTAAGTATATATCATTTGTCAAAATTTCTTGTATCTTATAAAACTTAAAAAATAAAAGTTTCTACTGAAAAAAAATAGATCAAAGTATTTAAAAGCAGGTGACTTATAATTTTACTTTTAAGAAATAATCAGAGATGATCACAGATACATATGTATGAAAGCTTCTATTCCAATATTTATGATAGTAAATGGAATGGAAGGTTTCTATGTTCAATAAAAAGGGAGATATTAACTTAATTTCATGTTAGGAAATTAAGATTACAAGGCAAACAACTAAATAGAGTACAACAATATTGGGAAATTTTGCTTTGGATATTTTAAAGATAGATAGAGGTAGAATGAGATGAATGCAAAGAGAGCTTTGATTTTGTGACCTGTTCTATTCTTCTGAATAACTTTCTGCATTTTCTTCATTTTTCCACAATGTAAAATTATTACTTGAAATAACAGACATAGAAAAAAGAATTCATTAAAGTGAAGCACAGTGTTAGGAGGGAGATACTGCAGATTCAATGAGACACAGCGGTTGATAGCTGGTTGTGCATTTTGACCAAGTCTCTATTTATTCTTACAAAAGAGTACAAATAAAAAAGTCTGTAAGAAGTTATGCTCTTTCTAAAGTCACTCCTATACATCTCTTTCCAGAGTCCAGGCATCTCTGTATACAATATTATTTGCCATGTTGCTGCAGATTAACAAGCCTGTTTGGGGTGCTCTCAGTCCATTCTCGTCATGGTCTCTTTTTCTCTGTTTTGTAGCTATGATACCATTGGAAATGAGCAATCAATCATTTGTCACTGAATTCATCTTCTTGGGATTTTCCAACCACTCCAACCTGCAGGGCTGGTTCTTTCTGCTCTTTCTGGTCATTTACCTGACCACTCTCCTGGAGAACATGCTCATAATAGTGGCCACCAGGGTCAGTCCTGCTCTCCATACTCCAATGTACTTATTTCTCAGCAATTTGAGCTTCTTGGACGTCTGCTAAACATCCACCACCCTCCCAGTACTGCTGGTGAACTTCATCTGGGAGAAGAAGGCCATTTCTTATAAGGTCTGCCTTTCCCAGATTTTCTTCTTGATGACAAGTGCTGGCACAGAAGGCTTCTTACTGGCTGTGTGGCCAGTATGACTGCTGTGTGGCCACGTGCTGTCCTCCTCAGTACCCAGTCATCATGAGTGTTAAGGTCTATGTTGGCCTGGTGACTTGGTCCTGGCTGTGTGAGCTGGTTAATTTGGTCACACACACGGTGCTGGCCATCACACTCACTCTGTGTGGGCCCCACCAGTTCAGCCACATTCTCTGTGACACCCCATTGCTCCTGAAGCTCTCCTGCTCTGACACCTCTGTCAACGAGTCTGCGCTCCACATTGTCAGTGCCACCATGGGCCTGAGCCCCTGCCTCTTCACTGAAGGCTCCTATGCACTCATCATGGTGGCCATCCTGGGGATTCCCTCTGCCCAGGGCAAAAGGAAGGCCTTCTCCACCTGTGCATCCTCTCTCACTGTCGTGGTGGTCCAGAGTGCCCTGCGAAAGCTGGCTGGAGGGTGTGCATCCCTCTGCACGATCAAAGTATAGACCAATCTTCAAACTGGAGTATACAGTCATCTGAAAATGATGCCTCCCAGGGACTTGTAGGCACATGGTTAGAGAGTCTGTATCTGGAGCTTCAACTCAAACTCCCGCTTTTAAAATCTCTGAGACTCCTTTCTTTCCTCTCTTTTCACAAACACCCTTTTCCCACTTTCAGGTTCAAGTGTGTTGGACACCTTGTGTAGGTTTTCAGCACCATCTCTGTCCTTCCGTGTTCTCCCCACACCAGAGGGACAGAAAGTATGAGAACCTCGTTTCCCACACTCCCCTGCTTGCAGGCCTTCATTTTAGGAGGTTCTGTCAAGATCAACCAAACACTAGGCAGAGAGGAAGAAAGGAAAGGAAGAAAGAGGTTTTTTTTTAATTCCATAGCAGCAGCAGCAAACCAGCCCTGTAGAGGCAGGAACTAATCTCCTTGGTGCCAGGAGCTGTGTGTGCAGTCTCCTAGACAGCTGTTTTTGAATGTGGGTCACAATAGCATGGAATGAGCATCTCTTTCCAGGGATGTTAGGGTTTCCATATATGGGGTGGTGTCACCTGCCCTATTTTCCTTTTTTTTCCAGATCTCCCAACCATTTTATAACTTTTTTCTGTGTCAACTTCCTCTACCCTAAGACATCAAGAGTTGTTCTTCATCTCTACCTGACCAAGGTGGCACTGACCACAATAGTGGTTTACATCAGAGATGGTTCTAGATAACAGATCTGAGGAGGTAGGTTGGATGTCTGACCTGAGGGAATTGAATATGTTGATGATGTCACAGCCCATGGGAAAGGAGACCTGATAATTCCTGGTGTGCAATGACCCAACAGAGACTTTAAGTTATTGTGGCCTGAAATCAAATGTCTATGGAAAACTGAGCTTTGGAATAACACCATCGACCTTCAGGGTGGGAATGAACATTACAACATGACTACAGACTGCTGTTACTGACTGGAGTGGGAGACATACAGAAAGAAAATGATAGGTTCAAGCATTATATACCTCCTTCAAGTCAGGTTCAGATCATGAGAAATATTTTCTCTCTGGAAACTGATAAAGGTTAATATCAGAATAAAACATCAATTCTCCAAATTGCAGAAGTACAAAGAAAATTATAAATCCACAATTTCTCCAGGTCTCTCTTATGTCAATTAGGACATTAATGGGGGAATGATTGAGACCCTGTTAATTAGAATGGCAAAATACCAGTGGAATTAGACAAATCTCAGAGCCTTGAACCCTGAAATCTCCATTAACCCTCTTTGCATTCAGAAGCAGCCCCTACTCCCCCGAGGTGACTAGCTTTCCCTAAATTGAAGACCCTATGGTGACTCTACCTGGGCAGTTGTCTTTTTTTTTTAAGAGAGAGTGAGAGAAGAGAGGAGAGGAGAGGAGCAGAGAGGGGGGAGAGAGAGAGAGAGAGAGAGAGAGAGAGAGAGAGAGAGAGAGAGAGAGAGAGAGAATTTTTAATATTCATTTTCTAGTTCTCGGCGGACACAACATCTTTGTTGGTATGTGGTGCTGAGAATCGAACCCGGGTCGTATGCATGCCAGGCAAGCACAAAACTGCTTGAGCCATATCCCCAGCCCAATTGTCTTTAACATGCTCATCCATCATTTCACATTGTCACCAGACTCTTAATTGGGGTCTGATCCTAGAACGCCTCAGGTAAGAGTATAAAATATAGCCCAGGAGAGTATAAGGGTCACACCAAAATAAAAGGTAAATATTTTACTGTATTTTGTTAATAGGAGCCTTAAGAATATATAAGAGAATTTGTTTTAGTCTTCCAGACGAAAGAAGTCAGGACATATTGCTGGATCATCTTGAATACAGTCACAGGGATGTAATCACCAGAAATGTTAGGGCCAAGGATTTTTCTGAGCCACAGGGAGTGGCTATTAGACTCTCTTTGGTTGATGGACTGAATTCTGGACTCAGTGTTTGCTTAAGTTCAATGACCAATATGATCCTGGAATAATGGAGAGGATGGTGATAAGAAATAAATAAGGTGTTGGATGGCGTGTTATGTGACCCCTTCCCAGGCCTCACAGCTGGATCTGGCATAGAGCCTGAAGCACCAGCCTTCGCCAAGGCCTCGTGGACATGCGTTCAGAAGGCAGCACCAGATCTTTGTGAAACCTGCAGCCGCTGTCCTCGGCAGCCTGGGAAGACATTAACAGATGGCATCGTTGAAACGGGCTCCCTGATTTCAGTGAGAATAAGGGGACCCTGAAGTAGAAGAGGCCATGTGGTGGAGCAGTAATCAGAACATTTGAATCTGTAGTGATTTTTGACAGTGGTAAATGATCGTGGTATTTATAGATTGGAAAAAATGGGCACCCTCCAAGAATAGTGCCTGTCCCATGTAATGTGAAACTCTTCTTTTCACACTTCATTGGTGCATTGTAGTGGTCCATAATGGTGGGATTTGCTGACACATATTTGAACATGCACACAAAATAACCATGAACTTTGGCCTATATCATTCCAATATTTCCCTTTTCCTCACCTCCTCCCCTGGTGCCTTGACTCTACCGATCTTCCTTCAACTTTCATGATGAGACTCCCTTCCCAACTTTCCTTCCTTTTTCCTCTCTATCTTTAACAGAGGAAAAACATACGGCCCTTAACTTTCTGAGTTGCTTATTTCCGTTAATGTTCTGAAGATCCATCCATCTTCCAGCATGACATAATTTCGTTCTTCTTTATGGCTGAATGAAATTCCAGTGTGCATATACCAGATGTTCTTTATCCATTCGTTCACTGATGTCACCTCGGCTGGTTCATGGGCATGTATGTGTCATTATAATATGATGACTTCAATCCGCTGTGATAAATACCAAGCAGAGGTAGAGCTGGGTCGCAGAGTGGTCCATGGCTACTCCTGAGGAGCCTCCATCCCGATTTCCATTGTGGTTGTGCTGATTTACATGCCCACCAACAGGGTGAGAGTGCTCCTTTCTCTCCAATTCTCTCTTTGTCACACTCATTTCTGTTTCTATTCTTGGTGGTTGCCTTTGTCACTGAAGTGAGATGAAATCTCAGGGTAGTCTTGACTTGTAAGTATTTTCATATATTTGTTGGCCACTCACATATTTTCTTCTAAGACGTGTCTGTTTTGTTCATTTAGTTTCCCATTTGGTAATTGGGTTATTTAATAATTGGGTTATTTAATAATTGTGGGTTTGATGTTAAGTTTTTCTAGTTCTTTATTAATATTCTGAATATTCATCCTCTTTTAGAAGAGCACCTCATAAAGATTTTCTCCCTTTCCGTAGGTCCTCTCTTCATATTTTAATTGTCTCCTTTGCTATGCAGAACCTTCTTAATTTGATGCCATCCTATTAGCTAACTTTTGGTGTTATCTCCTGAGCTTTGGCTTCCTATTGAGAAAGTCATTGCCTCTGCATGTAGGTTAGAGTATTGACTTTGTTTTTTCTTAGAAACTGCATAATTTCTGGTCTAGTGCCTGGGTCTTTAATGCATTTTGAGTTGATTTTTGCAGGGTGAGTGATAGTTCAGGTCTCATTCTTCTGCATTTGGACAGGGGTGTAGAAGGATTGTTTCAGAGAGTAGATGTTAAAGACTGGGGTGCAGAAGAACTGTTGCAGAGAGCAGAGTTTGGAGACTGAGGTGCCGAAGGACTGTTACAGAAAGCAGAGTTTGGAGACTGGGGTGTACAAGGATCGTTGCAGAGAGCACAGTTTTCAGACTGAGGTGCAGAAGGACTCTTGCAGAGAGCAGATGTTGGAGACTGGGGTTCAGAATGACTGTTGCAGAGAGCAGAGGTTGGAGACTGGGGTGAAGAAGGATCGTTGCAGAAAGCAGAGGTTGGAGACTGGTGTGCAGAAGGACTGTTATGGAGAGCAGAGTTTGGAGACTTGGTTGCAGAAGGATCTTACATAAAGCAGAGTTTGGAGACTGAGGTGCAGAAGGACTGTAACAGAGAGCAGAGTTTGGAGACTTTGGTGCAGAAGGACTGATACAGAAAGAAGAGGTTTTAGACTAGGGTGCAGAAGGACCATTACAGAGTGCAGAAGTTGGAGACTGCGGAACAGAAGGACTGTTACAGAGAGCAGAGATTGGAAATTGCGGAGCAAAAGGACTGTTTCAGAGAACAGAGGTTGGAGACTGGGTTGCAGCAGGACCGTTGAATAAAGTAGACGTTGGAGACTGGGTTGGAGAAGGAATGTTACAGAGAGCAGAGTTTGAAAACTGGGGTGCAGAAGAACCTTACAGAGAACAGAGGTTTGAGACCGGGGTGCAGAAAAAGTGTTAAGGAGAGGAGACGTTGGAGACTGGGGTGTAGAAGGATCATTGCAGAGAGCAGAGGTTGGAGACTGGGGTGCAGAAGGACGGTTGCAGAGAGCAGAGGTTGGAGACTGAGGTGCAGAAAAACTGTTACAGAGAGTAGAGTTTGAAGAGTGAAGTGCAGAAGGATCGTTGAAGACAGCAGAAGTTGGAGACGAAGTTGCAGAAGAATCATTGCAGAGAGCAGAGGTGGAGACTGGGCTGCAGAAGGGTCGTTACAGAGAGCAGAGGTGGAAGACTGCGGTGCAGAAGAACTGTTACAGAGAGTACAGGTTAAACTCTGGGGTGCAGAAGGAATGTTGCAGAAAGCAGAATTTGGAAACTGGGGTGCAGAAGGACTGTTGCAGAGAGTAGAGTTTGGAGACTGAGATGAAGAAGGACTGTTACACAGAGTAGACATTGGAGATTGGTTTGAAGAATTATGATACAGAAAGCTGAGTTGGTAGCCTGGGGTGCAGAAGGACCCTTAAAGAGAGCAGAGGTTGGAGACTGGCATGCAGAAGGACTGTTTCATAGAGCAGAGTTTGGAGACTGGGGTGCAGAAGGCCTGCTACAGAGAGCAGAGGTTTGAGACTGCGTTGCAGAAGGAGTGTTATAAAGAACAGACATTTGAGGCTGGGTTGTGGAAGGACTTTTATAGAGAGCAGAGTTTTGAGGTTGGGTTGCAGAAGAATCTTACAGAGAGCAGAGGTTTGTGACTGAGGTGCAGGACGACTGTTACAGAGAGCAGAGTTTGGAGACTGGGGTGCAGAAGAACTGATACAGAGAGCAGAGTTTGGAGACTGGGGTGCAGAAGGCTGTTACACAGAGCAGAGTTTGGAGACTGGGTTGCAGAAGAATATTATGTAGAACAGAGTTTGGAGACTGCAGTCCAGAAGAATTGTTACAGAGAGCAGAGGTTGGCGACTGGGGTACAGTAGGATTATTGTAGAGAGCAGAGGTTGGAGACTTGGGTGCAGAAGTACGGATGCAGAGAGCATATGTTGGAGACTGGGATGCAGAAGGATCGTTGCAGAGAGCAGGGATTGGAAACTGGGTTTCAGAAGAATATTACGTAGAGCAGAGTTTGGAGACTGTGGTGCAGAAGGATTGTTACAGAGAGAAGAGGTCGGCGACTGGGGTGCAGTAGGATTATTGCAGAGAGCAGAGTTTGGAGACTGGTGTGCAGAAGGATCATTGCAGAGAGCAGAGGTTGGAGACTTGGGTGCAGAAGGACAGTTGCAGAGAGCAGATGTTGGAGACAGGGATGCAGAAGTATCATTGCAGAGAGCAGAGATTGGAAACTGGGATGCAGAAGGACTGTTACACAGAGCAGAGGTTGAATACTGGAGTGTAGAAGGACTGCTGCAGAGAGCAGAGTTTGGAGACTGGGGTGCAGAAGGAATGTTACAGAGAGCAGATGTTAAAGACTGAGATGCAGAAGGAATGTTACAGAGAGCAGAGGTTGGAGACTGGGGTGCAGAAGGACTGATACAGAAAGCAGAGGTTGGAGACTTGGGTCCAGAATGAACCTTACAGAGAGCAGAGGTTGAAGACTGCAGTACAGAAGGACTGTTACAGAGAGAAGAGTTTGAAGACCAGGGTACAGAAGGACTGTTGCAGAGTGCAGAGGTGGGAGAATGGGATGCAGTAGGACTGTTTCAGAGAGTAGATGTTAAAGACTGGGGTGCAGAATACCTGTTGCAGAGAGCAGAAGTTTGAGACTGGGGTACAGAAAAATTGTTGCAGGGAGCAGAGGTTTGAGACTGGGGTAAAAAAGGAATTTTACAGAGATCAGAGTTCGGAGATTGGGGTGCAGAAGAATTTTACAGAGAGCAGAGATTGGAGATTTGGGTGCAGAGGAACTGTTGCACAAAGCAGAGGTTGGAGACTGGGGTGCAGAAAAACTTTTACAGAGAGTAGAGATTGAAGACTGTGTGGCAGAAGTATCTTACATAGAGCAGAGGTTGGTGACTGAGGTGCAGTAGAAATGTTACCGAGAGCAATGGTTGAAGACTGGGGTGCAGAAGGATTTTTGCAGGGAGAAGAGGTTGGAGACTGACATGCTGAAGGACTCTTGCAGACAACAGAGGTTCGAGAATAGGGTGTAGAAGGACCGTTGCAGAGAGCAGATGTTGGAGACTGAGGTGCAGAAGGATTGTTACAGAGAGCAAAGGTTGGAGACTGGGGTCAAGAAGGACTGTTATGGAGATCAGAGTTTGGAGACTGGGGTGCAGAAGAATCTTTCAGAGTGCAGAGGTAAAAGACTGTGGTGCAGACGAACTGTTGCACATAGCAGAGGTTTGAGACTGGGTTGCATAAGGACTGTTACAGAGAGCAGAGTTTCGAGACTTTGTTTCAGAAAGATCTTACATAAAGCAGAGTTTGGAGACTGAGGTGCAGAAGAAATGATACCCAGAGGAGAGTTTGGATACTAAAGTGCAGAAGGACTGTTGCCGAGACCAGAGGTTGGAGGCTGTCATGCAGAAGGACTGTTGCAGAGAGCAGAGGTTGGAGACTGGGGTGGAGAAGGAATGTTACAAAGAGCAGAGTTTGGAAAATGGGGTGTAGAAGGATCTTACAGAGAGCAGAGGTTGGAGACTTGGGTTCAGAAGGACTGTTACAGAGAGCAGAGGTTGGAGACTGAGTTGCAGAAGGACTGTTAGAGAAAGCAGACTTTAGAGACTGTGGTGCACAAGGATCCTTGCAAAGATCAGAGTTTTCAGACTGATGTACACAAGGACTGTTGCAGAGAGCAGATGTTGGAGACTGGGGTGCAGAAGGATCATTACAGAGAGCAGAGACTAGAGACTGGGGTGCAATAGGACCATTGCAGAGGTCAGAGTTTGGGAACTGAGGTGCAGAAAGATTTTTACAGAGAACAGAAGTTGGATACTGGGGTGCAGAAGGACTGTTGCAGAGAGCAGAGTTTGGAAACGGGGGTTTAGAAAGACTGTGGCAGAGAGCACAGGTTGGAGACTGGGGTGCAGAAGGACTGTTAGAAAGAGCAGAGTTTTGAGACAGGGTTGCAGAAGGATCTTACTGAGAGCAGAGGTTGGAGACTGAGGTGGAACAAGACTGTTACAGAGAGCAGAGTTTTGAGAGTGGGGTGCAGAAGGACTCATACAGAAAGCAGAGGTTGGAGAATGGGGCTCAGAAGGACCATTGCAGAGAGCAGAGTTCGGAGACTGCCATACAGGAAAACTGTTACAGAGAGCAGAGGTTGGAGAATGGTTTATAGAAGAACTGTTTCAGAGTGCAGATGTTGGAGACTGGGGTTCAGAAGAACTGTTGCTGAGAGTAGAGTTTGGAGACTGGGGTGCAGAAGAACTGTCACAGAGAGCAGAGGTTGGAGACTGAGGTGCAGAATGAATGTTACAGAGAGCAAAGTTTGGAGACTGGGATGCAGAATTACTGATACAGAAAGCAAAGTTTGAGACTGGGGTGCAGAAGAACCGTTACAGAGAGCAGAGGTTGGAGACTGTAGTACAGAAAAACTGTTGCAGAGAGCAGATGTTAGAGAATGGGGTGCAGAAGGACTGTTACAGAGAGCAGAGGTTAGAGAATGGGGTGCAGAAGTAAGGTTGCAGAGTTCAGAGGTTGGAGACAAAGGTGCAGAAAAACTGTTACAGAAATCAGAGATTGGAATCCGTGGTTCAGAAGGACTTATACAGAAAGCAGAGGTTTGAGACTGGAGTGCAGAAAGACCGTTAGAGAGAGCAGAGGTTGGACACTACGGTACAGAAAGACTGTTACAGAGAGCAGAGGTTTGAAACTGGAAAGTAGAAGGACTGTTGCAGAGAACAGATGTTGTAGACTGGGTTGCAGCAGGACCGTTGAGGAAAGCAGAGGTTGTAGACTGGGTTGGAGAAGAATGTTACAGAGAGTAGAGTATGGAAACTGGGGTGCAGAAGGACCTTACAGAGAACAGAGGTTGGAGACTGGGGTGCTGAAAAACAGTAACAGAGAGCAAAG
>NW_027523530.1:0-45917 GCF_052094955.1 Ictidomys tridecemlineatus
TTCCAAAAAACTACGAGTTGCCTGAAATCTCAGCACACACTTTTTCACCCAATCTTGATGAAACTTTCAGGTAATGATCAGTACACCAATCCCACTTGGCTCGCCAAATTTCGTTCTTCTTGGTTTAAACCGTTCGTTGGCAGTAACCGGTTTCATTTTGAGGTTTCAATCTGTTTTCTCCTATAGGGATACATGTATTTGGAACTCTAAATCAACACGGTTTGTGCTAGCTCTTTGAAACTTGACACCATAAAGCAGTTTCAAGTTCTATCTCTATGGTTTGTTTGCTGTTGATGTAGCCCTAAGTAGAGACTCGCGAGAATCCCTTTCATGGAAAGGGCCTGCCAAGCTTCCAAAAAACTACGAGTTGCCTGAAATCTTAGCACACACTTTTTCACCCAATCTTGATGAAACTTTCAGGTAATGATCAGTACACCAATCCCACTTGGCTCGCCAAATTTTGTTCTTCTAGGTGAAACCGTTCGTTGGCAGTAACCGGTTTCATTTTGAGGTTTCACTCTGTTTTCTCCTATAGGGATACATGTGTTTGGAACTCTAAATCAAACACGGTTTGTGCTAGCTCTTTGAAACTTCACACCATAAAGCAGTTTCAAGTTCTATCTCTATGGTTTGTTTGCTGTTGATGTAGCCCTAAGCAGAGACTGGCGAGAATCCACATTCATGGAAAGGGCCTGCCAAGCTTCCAAAAAACTACGAGTTGCCTGAAATCTCAGCACACACTTTTTCACCCAATCTTGATGAAACTTTCAGGTAATGATCAGTACACCAATCCCACTTGGCTCGCCAAATTTCGTTCTTCTAGGTGAAACCATTCGTTGGCCGTAACCGGTTTCATTTGGAGGTTTCACTCTGTTTTCTCCTATAGGGATACATGTATTTGGAACTCTAAATCAAACACGGTTTGTGCTAGCTCTTTGAAACTTGACACCATAAAGCAGTTTCAAGTTCTATCTCTATGGTTTGTTTGCTGTTGATGTAGCCCTAAGCAGAGACTGGCGAGAATCACTTTCATGGAAAGGGCCTGCCAAGCTTCCAAAAAACTACGAGTTGCCTGAAAATCTCAGCACACACTTTTTCACCCAATCTTGATGAAACTTTCAGGTAATGATCAGTACACCAATCCCACTTGGCTCGCCAAATTTCGTTCTTCTAGGTGAAACCGTTCGTTGGCAGTAACCGGTTTCATTTGGAGGTTTCCACTCTGTTTTCTCCTATAAGGATACATGCATTTGGAACTCTAAAACAAACACGGTTTGTGCTAGCTCTTTGAAACTTGACACCATAAAGCAGTTTCAAGTTCTATCTCTATGGTTTGTTTGCTGTTGATGTAGCCCTAAGCAGAGACTGGCGAGAATCACTTTCATGGAAAGGGCCTGCCAAGCTTCCAAAAAACTACGAGTTGCCTGAAATCTCAGCACACTCTTTTTCACCCAATCTTGATGAAACTTTCAGGTAATGATCAGTACACCAATCCCACTTGGCTCGCCAAATTTCGTTCTTCTAGGTGAAACCGTTCGTTGGCAGTAACCGGTTTCATTTTGAGGTTTCACTCTGTTTTCTCCTATAGGGATACATGTATTTGGAACTCTAAATCAAACACGGTTTGTCCTAGCTCTTTGAAACTTGACACCATAAAGCAGTTTCAAGTTCTATCTCTATGGTTTGTTTGCTGTTGATGTAGCCCTAAGCAGAGACTGGCGAGAATCACTTTCATGGAAATGGCCTGCCAAGCTTCCAAACAACTACGAGTTGCCTGAAATCTCAGCACACACTTTTTCACCCAATCTTGATGAAACTTTCAGGTAATGATCAGTACACCAATCCCACTTGGCTCGCCAAATTTCGTTCTTCTAGGTGAAACCGTTCGTTTTCAGTAACCGGTTTCATTTGGAGGTTTCACTCTGTTTTCTCCTATAGGGATACATGTATTTGGAACTCTAAATCAAACACGGTTTGTGCTAGCTCTTTGAAACTTGACACCATAAAGCAGTTTCAAGTTCTATCTCAATGGTTTGTTTTCTGTTGATGTAGCCCAAAGCAGAGACTGGCGAGAATCACTTTCATGGAAAGGGCCTGCCAAGCTTCCAAAAAACTATGAGTTGCCTGAAATCTCAGCACACACTTTTTCACCCAATCTTGATGAAACGTTCAGGTAATGATCAGTACACCAATCCCACTTGGCTCGCCAAATTTCGTTCTTCTAGGTGAAACCGTTCGTTGGCAGTAACCGGTTTCATTTTGAGGTTTCACTCTGTTGTCTCCTATAGGGATACATGTATTTGGAACTCTAAATCAAACACGGTTTGTGCTAGCTCTTTGAAACTTGACACCATAAGGCAGTTTCAAGTTCTATCTCTATGGTTTGTTTGCTGTTGATGTAGCCCTAAGCAGAGACTGGCGAGAATCACTTTCATGGAAAGGGCCTGCCAAGCTTCCAAAAAACTACGAGTTGCCTGAAATCTCAGCACACACTTTTTCACCCAATCTTGATGAAACTTTCAGGTAATGATCAGTACACCAATCCCACTTGGCTCGCCAAATTTCGTTCTTCTTGGTTTAAACCGTTCGTTGGCAGTAACCGGTTTCATTTTGAGGTTTCAATCTGTTTTCTCCTATAGGGATACATGTATTTGGAACTCTAAAATCAAACACGGTTTGTGCTAGCTCTTTGAAACTTGACACCATAAAGCAGTTTCAAGTTCTATCTCTATGGTTTGTTTGCTGTTGATGTAGCCCTAAGTAGAGACTCGCGAGAATCCCTTTCATGGAAAGGGCCTGCCAAGCTTCCAAAAAACTACGAGTGCCTGAAATCTTAGCACACACTTTTTCACCCATCTTGATGAAACTTTCAGGTAATGATCAGTACACAATCCCACTTGGCTCGCCAAATTTTGTTCTTCTAGGTGAAAACCGTTCGTTGGCAGTAACCGGTTTTCATTTTGAGGTTTCACTCTGTTTTCTCCTATAGGGATACATGTGTTTGGAACTCTAAATCAAACACGGTTTGTGCTAGCTCTTTGAAACTTCACACCATAAAGCAGTTTCAAGTTCTATCTCTATGGTTTGTTTGCTGTTGATGTAGCCCTAAGCAGAGACTGGCGAGAATCACATTCATGGAAAGGGCCTGCATAGCTTCCAAAAAAACCACCGAGTTGCCTGAAATCTCAGCACACACTTTTTCACCCAATCTTGATGAAACTTTCAGGTAATGATCAGTACACCAATCCCACTTGGCTCGCCCAAATTTCGTTCTTCTAGGTGAAACCATTCGTTGGCCGTAACCGGTTTCATTTGGAGCTTTCACTCTGTTTTCTCCTATAGGGATACATGTATTTGGAACTCTAAATCAAACACGGTTTGTGCTAGCTTCTTGAAACTTGACACCATAAAGCAGTTTCAAGTTCTATCTCTATCGTTTGTTTGCTGTTGATGTAAGCCCTAAGCAGAGACTGGCGAGAATCACTTTCATTGAAAGGGCCTGCCAAGCTTCCAAAAAACTACGAGTTGCCTGAAATCTCAGCACACTCTTTTTTCACCCAATCTTGATGAAACTTTCAGGTAATGATCAGGACACCAATCCCACTTGGCTCGCCAAATTTCGTTCGTCTAGGTGAAACCGGTACGTTGGCAGTAACCGGTTTCATTTGGAGGTTTCACTCTGTTTTCTCCTATAGGGATACATGCATTTGGAACTCTAAAACCAAACACGGTTTGTGCTAGCTCTTTGAAACTTGACACCATAAAGCAGTTTCAAGTTCTATCTCTATGGTTTGTTTGCTGTTGATGTAGCCCTAAGCAGAGACTGGCGAGAATCACTTTCATGGAAAGGGCCTGCCAAGCTTCCAAAAACTACGAGTTGCCTGAAATCTCAGGCACACTCTTTTTCACCCAATCTTGATGAAACTTTCAGGTAATGATCAGTACACCAATCCCACTTGGCTCGCCAAATTTCGTTCTTCTAGGTGAAACCGTTCGTTGGCAGTAACCGATTCATTTTGAGGTTTCACTCTGTTTTCTCCTATAGGGATACATGTATTTGGAACTCTAAAACAAACACGGTTTGTCCTAGCTCTTTGAAACTTGACACCATAAAGCAGTTTCAAGTTCTATCTCCATGGTTTGTTTGCTGTTGATGTAGCCCTAAGCAGAGACTGGCGAGAATCACTTTCATGGAAAGGGCCTGCCAAGCTTCCAAACAACTACGAGTTGCCTGAAATCTCAGCACACACTTTTTCACCCAATCTTGATGAAACTTTCAGGTAATGATCAGTACACCAATCCCACTTGGCTCGCCAAATTTCGTTCTTCTAGGTGAAACCGTTCGTTGGCAGTAACCGGTTTCATTTGGAGGTTTCACTCTGTTTTCCTCCTATAGCGATACATGTATTTGGAACTCTAAATCAACACGGTTTGTGCTAGCTCTTTGAAACTTGACACCATAAAGCAGTTTCAAGTTCTATCTCAATGGTTTGTTTTCTGTTGATGTAGCCCTAAGCAGAGACTGGCGAGAATCACTTTCATGGAAAGGGCCTGCCAAGCTTCCAAAAAACTATGAGTTGCCTGAAATCTCAGCACACACTTTGTCACCAATCTTGATGAAACGTTCAGGTAATGATCAGTACACCAATCCCACTTGGCTCGCCAAATTTCGTTCTTCTAGGTGAAACCGTTCGTTGGCAGTAACGGTTTCATTTTGAGGTTTCACTCTGTTGTCTCCTATAGGGATACATGTATTTGGAACTCTAAATCAAACACGGTTTGTGCTAGCTCTTTGAAACTTGACACCATAATGCAGTTTCAAGTTCTATCTCTATGGTTTGTTTGCTGTTGATGTAGCCCTAAGCAGAGACTGGCGAGAATCACTTTCATGGAAAGGGCCTGCCAAGCTTCCAAAAAACTACGAGTTGCCTGAAATCTCAGCACACACTTTTTCACCCAATCTTGATGAAACTTTCAGGTAATGATCAGTACACCAATCCCACTTGGCTCGCCAAATTTTGTTCTTCTAGGTGAAACCGTTCGTTGGCAGTAACCGGTTTCATTTGGAGGTTTCACTCTGTTTTCTCCTTATAGGGATACATGTATTTGGAACTCTAAATCAAACACGGTTTGTGCTAGCTCTTTGAAACTTGACACCATATAGCAGTTTCAAGTTCTATCTCTATGGTTTGTTTGCTGTTGATGTAGCCCTAAGCAGAGACTGGCGAGAATCACTTTCATGGAAAGGGCCTGCCAAGCTTCCAAAAACTACGAGTTGCCTGAAATCTTCAGCACACACTTTTTCACCCAATCTTGATGAAACTTTCAGGTATGATCAGTACACCAATCCCACTTGGCTCGCCAAATTTCCTTCTTCTAGGTGAACCGTTCGTTGGCAGTACCGGTTTCATTTTGAGGTTTCACTCTGTTTTCTCCTATAGGGATACATGTATTTGGAACTCTAAATCAAACACGGTTTGTGCTAGCTCTTTGAAACTTGACACCATAAAGCAGTTTCAAGTTCAATCTCTATGGTTTGTTTGCTGTTGATGTAGCCCTAAGCAGAGACTGGCGAGAATCACTTTCATGGAAAGGGGCCTGCCAAGCTTCCAAAAAACTACGAGTTGCCTGAAATCTCAGCACACACTTTTTCACCCAATCTTGATGAAACTTTCAGGTAATGATCAGTACACCAATCCCACTTGGCTCGCCAAATTTCGTTCTTCTAGGTGAAACCGTTCGTTGGCAGTAACCGGTTTCATTTTGAGGTTTCACTCTGTTTTCTCCTATAGGGATACATGTATTTGGAACTCTAAATCAAACACGGTTTGTGCTAGCTCTTTGAAACTTGACACCATAAAGCAGTTTCAAGTTCTATCTCTATGGTTTGTTTGCTGTTGATGTAGCCCTAAGTAGAGACTGGCGAGAATCACTTTCATGGAAAGGGCCTGCCAAGCTTCCAAAAAACTACGAGTTGCCTGAAATCTCAGCACACACTTTTTCACCCAATCTTGATGAAACTTTCAGGTAATGATCAGTACACCAATCCCACTTGGCTCGCCAAATTTCGTTCTTCTAGGTGAAACCGTTCATTGGCAGTAACCGGTTTCATTTGGAGGTTTTCACTCTGTTTTCTCCTATAGGGATACATGTATTTTGAACTCTAAATCAAACTCGGTTTGTGCTAGCTCTTTGAAACTTGACACCATAAAGCAGTTTCAAGTTCTATCTCTATGGTTTGTTTGCTGTTGATGTAGCCCTAAGCTAAGACTGGCGAGAATCACTTTCATGGAAAGGGCTGCCAAGCTTCCAAAAAACTACGAGTTGCCGAAATCTCAGCACACACTTTTTCACCCAATCTTGATGAAACTTTCAGGTAATGATCAGTACACCAATCCCACTTGGCTCGCCAAATTTCGTTCTTCTAGGTGAAACCGTTCGTTGGCAGTAACCGGTTTCATTTTGAGGTTTCACTCTGTTTTCTCCTATAGGGATACATGTATTTGGAACTCTAAATCAAACACGGTTTGTGCCAGCTCTTTGAAACTTGACACCATAAAGCAGTTTCAAGTTCTATCTCTATGGTTTGTTTGCTGTTGATGTAGCCTAAGCAGAGACTGGCGAGAATCACTTTCATGGAAAGGGCCTGCCAAGCTTCCAAAAAACTACGAGTTGCCTGAAATCTCAGCACACACTTTTTCACCCAATCTTGATGAAACTTTCAGGTAATGATCAGTACACCAATCCCACTTGGCTCGCCAAATTTCGTTCTTCTAGGTGAAACCGTTCGTTGGCAGTAACCGGTTTCATTTTGAGGTTTCACTCTGTTTTCTCCTATAGGGATACATGTATTTGGAACTCTAAATCAAACACGGTTTGTGCCAGCTCTTTGAAACTTGACCCCCATAAAGCAGTTCAAGTTCTATCTCTATGGTTTGTTTTGCTGTTGATGTAGCCCTAAGCAGAGACTGGCGAGAATCACTTTCATGGAAAGGGCCTGCCAAGCTTCCAAAAACTACGAGTTGCCTGAAATCTCAGCACACACTTTTTCACCCAATCTTGATGAAACTTTCAGGTAATGATCAGTACACCAATCCCACTTGGCTCGCCAAATTTCGTTCTTCTAGTGAAACCGTTCGTTGCAGTAACCGGTTTCATTTTGAGGTTTCACTCTGTTTTCTCCTATAGGGATACATGTATTTGGAACTCTAAATCAAACACGGTTTGTGCTAGCTCTTTGAAACTTGACACCATAAAGCAGTTTCCAAGTTCTATCTCTATGGTTTGTTTGCTGTGATGTAGCCCTAAGCAGAGACTGGCGAGAATCACTTTCATGGAAAGGGCCTGCCAAGCTTCCAAAAACTACGAGTTGCCAGAAATCTCAGCACACACTTTTCACCAATCTTGATGAAACTTTCAGGTAATGATCAGTACACCAATCCCACTTGGCTCGCCAAATTTCGTTCTTCTAGGTGAACCGTTCGTTGCAGTAACCGGTTTCATTTTGAGGTTTCACTCTGTTTTCTCCTATAGGGATACATTTATTTGGAACTCTAAATCAAACACGGTTTGTGCTAGCTCTTTGAAACTTGACACAATAAAGCAGTTTCAAGTTCTATCTCTATGGTTTGTTTGCTGTTGATGTAGCCCTAAGCAGAGACTGGCGAGAATCACTTTCATGGAAAGGGCCTGCCAAGCTTCCAAAAAACTACGAGTTGCCTGAAATCTCAGCACATACTTTTTCACCCAATCTTGATGAACCTTTCAGGTAATGATCAGTACACCAATCCCACTTGGCTCGCCAAATTTCGTTCTTCTAGGTGAAACCGTTCGTTGGCAGTAACCGGTTTCATTTTGAGGTTTCACTCTGTTTTCTCCTATAGGGATACATGTATTTGGAACTCTAAATCAAACACGGTTTTTGCTAGCTCTTTGAAACTTGACACCATAAAGCAGTTTCAAGTTCTATCTCTATGGTTTGTTTGCTGTTGATGTAGCCCTAAGCAGAGACTGGCGAGAATCACTTTCATGGAAAGGGCCTGCCAAGCTTCCAAAAAACTACGAGTTGCCTGAAATCTCAGCACACACTTTTTCACCCAATCTTGATGAAACTTTCAGGTAATGATCAGTACACCAATCCCACTTGGCTAACCAAATTTCGTTCTTCTAGGTGAAACCGTTCGTTGGCAGTAACCGGTTTCATTTTCAGGTTTCACTCTGTTTTCTCCTAAAGGATACATGTATTTGGAACTCTAAATCAAACACGGTTTGTGCTAGCTCTTTGAAACTTGACACCATAAAGCAGTTTCAAGTTCTATCTCTATGGTTTGTTTGCTGTTGATGTAGCCCTAAGCAGAGACTGGCGAGAATCACTTTCATGGAAAGGGCCTGCCAAGCTTCCAAAAAACTACGAGTTGCCTGAAATCTCAGCACACACTTTTTCACCCAATCTTGATGAAACTTTCAGGTAATGATCAGTACACCAATCCCACTTGGCTCGCCAAATTTCGTTCTTCTAGGTGAAACCGTTCGTTGGCAGTAACCGGTTTCAATTTGAGGTTTCACTCTGTTTTCTCCTATAGGGATACATGTATTTGGAACTCTAAATCAAACACAGTTTGTGCTAGCTCTTTGAAACTTGACACCATAAAGCAGTTTCAAGTTCTATCTCTATGGTTTGTTTGCTGTTGATGTAGCCCTAAGTAGAGACTGGCGAGAATCACCTTTCATGGAAAGGGCCTGCCAAACTTCCAAAAAACTACGAGTTGCCTGAAATCTCAGCACACACTTTTTCACCCATCTTGATGAAACTTTCAGGTAATGATCAGTACACCAATCCCACTTGGCTCGCCAAATTTCGTTCTTCTAGGTGAAACCGTTCGTTGGCAGTAACCGGTTTCATTGGAGGGTTTCACTCTGTTTTCTCCTATAGGGATACATGTATTTGGAACTCTAAATCAAACACGGTTTGTGCTAGCTCTTTGAAACTTGACACCATAAAGCAGTTTCAAGTTCTATCTCTATGGTTTGTTTGCTGTTGATGTAGCCCTAAGCAGAGACTGGCGAGAATCACTTTCATGGAAAGGGCCTGCCAAGCTTCCAAAAAACTACGAGTTGCCATGAAATCTCAGCACACACTTTTCACCCAATCTTGATGAAACTTTCAGGTAATGATCAGTACACCAATCCCACTTGGCTCCGCCAAATTTCGTTCTTCTAGGTGAAACCGTTCATTGGCAGTAACCGGTTTCATTTTGAGGTTTCACTCTGTTTTCTCCTATTGGGATACATGTATTTGGAACTCTAAATCAAACACGGTTTGTGCTAGCTCTTGAAACTTGACACAATAAGCAGTTTCAAGTTCTATCTCTATGGTTTGTTTGCTGTTGATGTAGCCCTAAGCAGAGACTGGCGAGAATCACTTTCATGGAAAGGGCCTGCCAAGCTTCCAAAAAACTACGAGTTGCCTGAAATCTCAGCACACACTTTTCACCCAATCTTGCTGAAACTTTCAGGTAATGATCAGTACACCAATCCCACCTTGGCTCGCCAAATCTCGTACTTCTAGGTGAAACCGTTTGTTGGCAGTAACCGGTTTCATTTTGAGGTTTCACTCTGTTTTCTCCAATAGGGATACATGTATTTGGAACTCTAAATCAAACACGGTTTGTGCTAGCTTTTTGAAACCTGACACAATAAAGCAGTTTCAAGTTCTATCTCTATGGTTTGTCTGCTGTTGATGTAGCCTAAGCAGAGACTGGCGAGAATCACTTTCATGGAAAGGGCCTGCCAAGCTTCCAAAAAACTACGAGTTGCCTGAAATCTCAGCACACACTTTTTCACCCAATCTTGATGAAACTTTCAGGTAATGATCAGTACACCAATCCCACTTGGCTCGCCAAATTCTGTTCTTCTAGGTGAATCCGTTCTTTGGCAGTAACCCGGTTTCATTTTGAGTTCACTCTGTTTTCTCCTATAGGGATACATGTATTTGGAACTCTAAATAATACACGGTTTGTGCTAGCTCTTTGAAACTTGACACAATAAAGCAGTTTCAAGTTCTATCTCTATGGTTTGTTTGCTGTTGATGTAGCCCTAAGCAGAGACTGGCGAGAATCACTTTCATGGAAAGGGCCTGCTAAGCTTCCAAAAAACTACGAGTTGCCTGAAATCTCAGCACACACCTTTTTCACCCAATCTTGATGAAACTTTCAGGTAATGATCAGTACACAATCCCACTTGGCTCGCCAAATCTCGTTCTTCTAGGTGAAACCGTTCGTTGGCAGTAACCGGTTTCATTTTCAGGTTTCACTCTGTTTTCTCCTATAGGGATACATGTATTTGAGACTCTAAATCCAAACACGGTTTGTGCTAGCTCTTTGAAACTTGACACAATAAAGCAGTTTCAAGTTCTATCTCTATGGTTTGTTGCTGTTGATGTAGCCCTAAAGCAGAGACTGGCGAGAATCACTTTCATGGAAAGGGCCTGCCAAGCTTCCAAAAACTACGAGTTGCCTGAAATCTCAGCACACACTTTTTCACCAATCTTGATGAAACTTTCAGGTAATGATCAGTACACCAATCCCACTTGGCTCGCCAAATTTCGTTCTTCTAGGTGAAACCGTTCGTTGGCAGTAACCGGTTTCATTTTGAGGTTTCACTCTGTTTTCTTTTGTAGGGATACATGTATTTGGAACTCTAATACAACACGGTTTGTGCTAGCTCTTTGAAACTTGACACAATAAAGCAGTTTCAAGTTCTATCTCTATGGTTTGTTTGCTGTTGATGTAGCCCTAAGCAGAGACTGGCGAGAATCACTTTCATGGAAAGGTCTGCCAAGCTTCCAAAAAACTACGAGTTGCCTGAAATCTCAGCACACACTTTTTCACCCAATCTTGATGAAACTTTCAGGTAATGATCAGTACACCAATCCCACTTGGCTCGCCAAATCTCGTTCTTCTAGGTGAAACCGTTTGTTGGCAGTAACCGGTTTCATTTTGAGGTTTCACTCTGTTTTTCTCCATAGGGATACATGTATTTGGAATTCTAAATCAAACACGGTATGTGCTAGCTCTTTGAAACTTGACACATAAAGCAGTTTCAAGTTCTATCTCTATGGTTTGTTTGCTGTTGATGTAGCCCTAAGCAGAGACTGGCGAGAATCACTTTCATGGAAAGGGCCTGCCTAAGCTTCCAAAAAAACTACGAGTTGCCTGAAATCTCAGCACACACTTTTTCACCCAATCTTGATGAAACTTTCAAGGTAATGATCAGTACAACAATCCCACTTGGCTCGCCAAATCTCGTTCTTCTAGGTGAAACCGTTCGTTGGCAGTAACCGGTTTCATTTTGAGGTTTCACTCTGTTTTCTCCTATAGGGTACATGTATTTGGAACTCTAAATCAAACACGGTTTGTGCTAGCTCTTTGAAACTTGACACACTAAAGCAGTTTCAAGTTCTATCTCTATGGTTTGTTTGCTGTTGATGTAGCCCTAAGCAGAGACTGGCGAGAATCACTTTCATGGAAAGGGCCTGCCAAGCTTCCAAATAAACTACCGAGTTGCATCAAATCTCAGCACACACTTTTTCACCCAATTCTTGATGAAACTTTCAAGGAATGATCAGTACACCAATTTCACTTGGCTCGCCAAATCTTGTTCTTCTAGGTGAAACCGTTCGTTGGCAGTAACCGGTTTCATTTTGAGGTTTCAACTCTGTTTTCTCCTATAGGGATACATGTATTTGGAACTCTAAATCAAACACGGTATTGTGCTAGCTCTTTGAAACTTGACACAATAAAGAGTTCAAGTTCTATCTCTATGGTTTGTTTGCTGTTGATGTAGCCCTAAGCAGAGACTGGCGAGAATCACTTTCATACCAAGGACCTGCCAAGCTTCCAAAAAACTACGAGTTGCCTGAAATCTCAGCACACACTTTTTCACCCACTCTTGATGAAACTTTCAAGGTAATGATCAGTACACCAATAGCACTTGGCTCGCCAAATCTCCGTTCTTCTAGGTGAAACTGTTCGTTGGCAGTAACCGGTTTCATTTTGAGGTTTCACTCTGTTTTCTCCTATAGGGATACATGTATTTGAACTCTAAATCAAACATGGTTTGTGCTAGCTCTTTGAAACTTGACACAATAAAGCAGTTTCAAGTTCTATCTCTATGGTTTGTTTGCTGTTGATGTAGCCCTAAGCAGAGACTGGCGAGAATCACTTTCATGGAAAGGGCCTGCCAAGCTTCCAAAAAACTACGAGTTGCCTGAAATCTCAGCACACACTTTTTAACCCAATCTTGATGAAACTATCAGGTAATGATCAGTACACCAATCCCACTTGGCTCGCCAAATTTCGTTCTTCTAGGTGAAACCTTTAGTTGGCAGTAACCGGTTTTCATTTTGAGGTTTCACTCTGTTTTCTCCTATAGGGATACATGTATTTGGAACTCTAAATCAAAACACGGTTTGTGCTAGCTCTTTGAAACTTGACACCATAAAGCAGTTTCAAGTTCTATCTCTATGGTTTGTTTCCTGTTGATGTAGCCCTAAGCAGAGAATGGTGAGAATCACTTTCATGGAAAGGGCCTGCCAAGCTTCCAAATTTACGAGTTGCCTGAAATCTCAGCAGACACTTTTTCACCCAATCTTGATGAAACTTTCAGGTAATGATCAGTACACCAATCCCCACTTGGCTCGCCAAATTTCGTTCTTCTAGGTGAAACCGTTCGTTGGCAGTAACCGGTTTCATTTTGAGGTTTCACTCTGTTTTCTCCTATAGGGATACATGTATTGGAACTCTAAATCAAACACGGTTTGTGATAGCTCTTTGAAACTTGACAAAATAAAGCAGTTTCAAGTTCTATCTCTATGGTTTGTTTGCTGTTGATGTAGCCCTAAGCAGAGACTGGCGAGAATCCACTTTCATGGAAAGTGCCTGCCAAGCTTCCAAAAACTACGAGTTGCCTGAAATCTCAGCACACACTTTTTCACCCATCTTGATGAAACTTTCAGGTAATGATCAGTACAACAATCCCACTTGGCTCGCCAAATTTCGTTCTATAGGTGAAACCGTTCGTTGGCAGTAACCGGTTTCATTTTTAGGTTTCACTCTGTTTCTCCTATAGGGATACATGTATTTGGAACTCTAAATCAAAACAGGTTTGTGCTAGCTCTTTGAAACTTGACACAATAAAGCAGTTTCAAGTTCTATCTCTGTGGTTTGTTTGCTGTTGATGTAGCCCTAAGCAGAGACTGGCGAGAATCACTTTCATAGAAGGGGCCTGCCAAGCTTCCAAAAAACTACGAGTTGCCTGAAATCTCAGCACACACTTTTTCACCCAATCTTGATGAAACTTTCAGGTAATGATCAGTACACCAATCCCACTTGGCTCGCCAAATCTCGTTCTTCTAGGTGAAACCGTTCGTTGGCAGTAACCGGTTTCATTTTGAGGTTTCACTCTGTTTTCTCCTATAGGGATACATGTATTTGGAACTCTAAATCAAACACGGTTTGTGCTAGCTCTTTGAAACTTGACACAATAAAGCAGTTTCAAGTTCTATCTCTATGGTTTGTTTGCTGTTGATGTATCCCTAAGCAGAGACTGGCGAGAATCACTTTCATGGAAAGGGCCTGCCAAGCTTCCAAAAACTACGAGTTGCCTGAAATCTCAGCACACACTTTTTCACCCAATCTTGATGAAACTTTCAGGTAATGATCAGTACACCAATCCCACTTGGCTCGCCAAATCTCGTTCTTCTAGGTGAAACCGTTCGTTGGCAGTAACCGGTTTCATTTTGAGGTTTCACTCTGTTTTCTCCAATAGGGATAATGTATTTGGAACTCTAAATCAAACACGGTTTGTGCTATCTTTTGAACTTGACACAATAAAGCAGTTTCAAGTTCTATCTCTATGGTTTGTTTGCTGTTGATGTAGCCCTAAGCAGAGACTGGCGAGAATCACTTTCATGGAAAGGGCCTGCCAAGCTTCCAAAAAACTACGAGTTGCCTGAAATCTCAGCACACACTTTTTCACCCAACCTTGATGAAACTTTCAGGTAATGATCAGTACACCAATCCCACTTGGCTCGCCAAATGTCGTTCTTCTAGGTGAAACCGTTCGTTGGCCGTAACCGGTTTCATTTTGAGGTTTCACTCTGTTTTCTCCTATAGGATACATGTATTTGGAACTCTAAATCAAACACGGTTTGTGCTAGCTCCTTTGAAACTTGACACCATAAAGCAGTTTCAAGTTCTATCTCTATGCTTTGTTTGCTGTTGATGTAGCCCTAAGCAGAGACTGTCGAGAATCACTTTCTGGTAAAGGCCTGCCAAGCTTCCAAAAACTACGAGTTGCCTGAAATCTCAGCACACACTTTTTCACCCAATCTTGATGAAACTTTCAGGTAATGATCAGTACACCAATCCCACTTGGCTCGCCAAATTTCGTTCTTCTAGGTGAAACCGTTCGTTGGCAGTAACCGGTTTCATTTTGAGGTTTCACTCTGTTTTCTCCTATAGGGATACATGTATTTGGAACACTAAATCAAACATGGTTTGTGCTAGCTCTTTGAAACTTGACACCATAAAGCAGTTTCAAGTTCTATCTCTATGGTTTGTTTACTGCTGATGTAGCCGTAAGCAGAGACTGGCGAGAATCACTTTCATGAAAGGGCCTGCCAAGCTTCCAAAAAACTACGAGTTGCCGGAAGTCTCAGCACACAACTTTTTCACCCAATCTTGATGAAACATTCAGGTAATGATCAGTACACCAATCCCACTTGGCTCGCCAAATCTCGTTCTTCTAGGTGAAACGTTCTTTGGCAGTAACCGGTTTCATTTTGAGGTTTCACTCTGTTTTCTCCTATAGGGATACATGTATTTGGAACTCTAAATCAAACACGGTTTGTGCTAGCTCTTTGAAACGTGACACCATGAGGCAGTTTCAAGTTCATCTCTATGGTTTGTTTGCTGTTGATGTAGCCCTAAGGCAGAGACTGGCGAGAATCACTTTCATGGAAAGGGCCTGCCAAGCTTCCAAAAAACTACGAGTTGCCTGAAATCTCAGCACACACTTTTTCACCCAATCTTGATGAAACTTTCAGGTAATGATCAGTACACCAATCCCACTTGGCTCGCCAAATTTCGTTCTTCTAGGTTAAACCGTTCGTTGGCAGTAACCGGTTTCATTTTGAGGTTTCACTCTGTTTTCTCCTATAGGGATACATGTATTTGAACTCTAAATCAAACACGGTTTGTGCTAGCTCTTTGAAACTTGACACAATAAAGCAGTTTCAAGTTCTATCTCTATGGTTTGTTTTGCTGTTGATGTAGCCCTAAGCAGAGACTGGCGAGAATCACTTTCATGGAAAGGGCCTGCCAAGCTTCCAAAAAACTAAGAGTTGCCTGAAATCTCAGCACACACTTTTTCACCCAATCTTGATGAAACTTTCAGGTAATGATCAGTACAGCAATAACACTTGGCTCGCCAAATTTCGTTCTTCTAGGTGAAACCGTTCGTTGGCAGTAACCGGTTTCATTTTGAGGTTTCACTCTGTTTTGCTCCTATAGGGATACATGTATTTGGAACTCTAAATCAAACACGGTTTGTGCTAGCTCTTTGAAACTTGACACAATAAAGCAGTTTCAAGTTCTATCTCTATGGTTTGTTTGCTGTTGATGTAGCCCTAAGCAGAGACTGGCGAGAATCACTTTCATGGGAAAGGGCCTGCCAAGCTTCCAAAAACTACGAGTTGCCTGAAATCTCAGCACACACTTTTTCACCCACTCTTGATGAAACTTTCAGGTAATGATCAGTACACCAATCCCACTTTGGCTCACCAAATGTCGTTCTTCTAGGTGGAAACCGTTCGTTGGCAGTACAGGTTTCATTTTGAGGTTTTCACTCTGTTTTCTCCTATAGGGATACATGTATTTGGAACCCTAAATCAAACACGGTTTGTGCTAGCTCTTTGAAACTTGACACAATAAAGCAGTTTCAAGTTCTATCTCTATGGATTGTTTGCTGTTGATGTAGCCCTAAGCAGAGACTGGCGAGAATCACTTTCATGGAAAGGGCCTGCCAAGCTTCCAAAAAACTACAAGTTGCCTGAAATCTCAGCACACACTTTTTCACCCAATTTTGATGAAAGTTTCAGGTAATGATCAGTACACCAATCCCACTTGGCTCGCCTAATCTCGTTCTTCTAGGTGAAACAGTTCGTTGGCAGTAACCGGTTTCATTTGGAGGTTTCACTCTGTTTTCTCCTATAGGGATACATGTATTTGGAACTCTAAATCAAACACGGTTTGTGCTAGCTCTTTGAAACTTGACACCATAAAGCAGTTTCAAGTTCTATCTCTATGGTTTGTTTGCTGTTGATGTAGCCCTAAGCAGAGACTGGCGAGAATCACTTTCATGGAAAGGCCTGCCAAGCTTCCAAAAAACTACGAGTTGCCTGAAATCTCAGCACACACTTTTTCACCCAATCTTGATGAAACTTTCAGGTAATGATCAGTACACCAATAACACTTGGCTCGCCAAATTTCGTTCTTCTAGGTGAAACCGTTCGTTGGCAGTAACCGGTTTCATTTTGAGGTTTCACTCTGTTTTCTCCTATAGGGATACATGTATTTGGAACTCTAAATCAAACACGGTTTGTGCTAGCTCTTTGAAACTTGACACAATAAAAGAGTTTCAAGTTCTATCTCTATGGTTTGTTTGCTGTTGATGTAGCCCTAAGCAGAGACTGGCGAGAATCACTTTCATGGAAAGGGCCTGCCATGCTTCCAAAAAACTACGAGTTGCCTGAAATCTCAGCACACACTTTTTCACCCAACCTTGATGAAACGTTCAGGTAATGATCAGTACACCAATCCCACTTGGCTCGCCAAATGTCGTTCTTCTAGGTGAAACCATTCGTTGGCAGTAACCGGTTTCATTTTGAGGTTTCACTTTGTTTTCTCCTATAGGGATACATGTATTTGGAACTCTAAATCAAACACGGTTTGTGCTAGCTCTTTGAAACTTGACACCATAAAGCAGTTTCAAGTTCTATCTCTATGGATTGTTTGCTGTTGATGTAGCCCTAAGCAGAGACTGGCGAGAATCACTTTCATGGAAAGGGCCTGCCAAGCTTCCAAAAAACTACGAGTTGCCTGAAATCTCAGCACACACTTTTTCACCCAATTTTGATGAAACTTTCAGGTAATGATCAGTACACCAATCCCACTTGGCTCGCCTAATCTCGTTCTTCTAGGTGAAACCGTTCGTTGGCAGTAACCGGTTTCATTTGGAGGTTTCACTCTGTTTTCTCCTATAGGGATACATGTATTTGGAACTCTAAATCAAACACGGTTTGTGCTAGCTCTTTGAAACTTGACACCATAAAGCAGTTTCAAGTTCTATCTCTATGGTTTGTTTGCTGTTGATGTAGCCCTAAGCAGAGACTGGCGAGAATCACTTTCATGGAAAGGGCCTGCCAAGATTCCAAAAAACTACGTGTTGCCTGAAATCTCAGCACACACTTTTTCACCCAATCTTGATGAAACTTTCAGGTAATGATCTGTACACCAATCCCACTTGGCTCGCCAAATTTCGTTCTTCTAGGTGAAACCGTTCGTTGGCAGTAACCGGTTTCATTTTGAGGTTTCACTCTGTTTTCTCCTATAGGGATACATGTATTTGGAACTCTAAATCAAACACGGTTTGTGCTAGCTCTTTGAAACTTGACACAATAAAGCAGTTTCAAGTTCTATCTCTATGGTTTGTTTGCTGTTGATGTAGCCCTAAGCAGAGACTGGCGAGAATCACTTTCATGGAAAGGGCCTGCCAAGCTTCCAAAAAACTACGAATTGCCTGAAATCTCAGCACACACTTTTTCACCCAATCTTGATGAAACTTTCAGGTAATGATCAGTACAGCAATAACACTTGGCTCGCCAAATTTTGTTCTTCTAGGTGAAACCGTTCGTTGGCAGTAACCGGTTTCATTTTGAGGTTTCACTCTGTTTTCTCCTATAGGGATACATGTATTTGGAACTCTAAATCAAACACGGTTTGTGCTAGCTGTTTGAAACTTGACACCATAAAGCAGTTTCAAGTTCTATCTCTATGGATTGTTTGCTGTTGATGTAGCCCTAAGCAGAGACTGGCCAGAATCACTTTCATGGAAAGGGCCTGCCAAGCTTCCAAAAAACTACGAGTTGCCTGAAATCTCAGCACACACTTATTCACCCAATCTTGATGAAACTTTCAGGTAATGATCAGTATACCAATCCCACTTGGCTCGCCAAATTACGTTCTTCTAGGTGAAACCGTTCGTTGGCAGTAACCGGTTTCATTTTGAGGTTTCACTCTGTTTTCTCCTATAGGGATACATGTATTTGGAACTCTAAATCAAACACGGTTTGTGCTAGCTCTTTGAAACTTGACACCATAAAGCAGTTTAAAGTTCTATCTCTATGGTTTGTTTGCTGTTGATGTAGCCCTAAGCAGAGACTGGCGAGAATCACTTTCATGGAAAGGGCCTGCCATGCTTCCAAAAAACTACGAGTTGCCTGAAATCTCAGCACACACTTTTTCACCCAATCTTGATGAAACTTTCAGGTAATGATCAGTAGAGCAATAACACTTGGCTAGCCAAATTTCGTTCTTCTAGGTGAAACCGTTCGTTGGCAGTAACCGGTTTCATTTTGAGGTTTCACTCTGTTTTCTCCTATAGGGATACATGTATTTGGAACTCTAAATCAAACACGGTTTGTGCTAGCTCTTTGAAACTTGACACAATAAAACAGTTTCAAGTTCTATCTCTATGGTTTGTTTGCTGTTGATGTAGCCCTAAGCAGAGACTGGCGAGAATCACTTTCATGGAAAGGGCCTGCCAAGCTTCCAAAAAACTACGAGTTGCCTGAAATCTCAGCACACACTTATTCACCCAATCTTGATGAAACTTTCAGGTAATGATGAGTATACCAATCCCACTTGGCTCGCCAAATGTCGTTCTTCTAGGTGAAACCGTTCGTTGGCAGTAACCGGTTTCATTTGGAGGTTTCACTCTGTTTTCTCCTATAGGGATACATGTATTTGGAACTCTAAATCAAACACGGTTTGTGCTAGCTCTTTGAAACTTGACACCATAAAGCAGTTTCAAGTTCTATCTCTATGGTTTGTTTGCTGTTGATGTAGCCCTAAGTAGAGACTGGCGAGAATCACTTTCATGGAAAGGGCCTGCCAAGCTTCCAAAAAACTACGAGTTGCCTGAAATCTCAGCACACACTTTTTCACCCAATCTTGATGAAACTTTCAGGTAATGATCAGTACAGCAATCCCACTTGGCTCGCCAAATTTCGTTCTTCTAGGTTAAACCGTTCGTTGGCAGTAACCGGTTTCATTTTGAGGTTTCACTCTGTTTTCTCCTATAGGGATACATGTATTTGGAACTCTAAATCAAACACGGTTTGTGCTAGCTCTTTGAAACTTGACACCATAAAGCAGTTTCAAGTTCTATCTCCATGGTTTGTTTGCTGTTGATGTAGCCCTAAGCAGAGACTGGCGAGAATCACTTTCATGGAAAGGGCCTGCCAAGCTTCCAAAAAACTACGTGTTGCCTGAAATCTCAGCACACACTTTTTCACCCAATCTTGATGAAACTTTCAGGTAATGATCAGTACACCAATCCCACTTGGCTCGCCAAATTTCGTGCTTCTAGGTGAAACCGTTCGTTGGCAGTAACCGGTTTCATTTTGAGGTTTCACTCTGTTTTCTCCTATAGGGATACATGTATTTGGAACTCTTAATCAAACATGGTTTGTGCTAGCTCTTTGAAACTTGACACCATAAAGCAGTTTCAAGTTCTATCTCTATGGTTTGTTTGCTGTTGATGTAGCCCTAAGCAGAGACTGGCGAGAATCACTTTCATGGAAAGGGCCTGCCAAGCTTCCAAAAAACTACGAGTTGCCTGAAATCTCAGCACACACTTTTTCACCCAATCTTGATGAAACTTTCAGGTAATGATCAGTACACCAATCCCACTTGGCTCGCCAAATTTCGTTCTTCTAGGTGAAACCGTTCGTTGGCAGTAACCGGTTTCATTTTGAGGTTTCACTCTGTTTTCTCCTATAGGGATACATGTATTTGGAACTCTAAATCAAACACGGTTTGTGCTAGCTCTTTGAAACTTGACACCATAAAGCAGTTTCAAGTTCTATCTCTATGGTTTGTTTGCTGTTGATGTAGCCCTAAGCAGAGACTGGCGAGAATCACTTTCATGGAAAGGGCCTGCCAAGCTTCCAAAAAACTACGAGTTGCCTGAAATCTCAGCACACACTTTTTCACCCAACCTTGATGAAACTTTCAGGTAATGATCAGTACACCAATCCCACTTGGCTCGCCAAATGTCGTTCTTCTAGGTGAAACCGTTCGTTGGCAGTAACCGGTTTCATTTTGAGGTTTCACTCTGTTTTCTCCTATAGGGATACATGTATTCGGAACGCTAAATCAAACACGGTTTGTGCTAGCTCTTTCAAACTTGACACCATAAAGCAGTTTCAAGTTCTATCTCTATTGATTGTTTGCTGTTGATGTAGCCCTAAGCAGAGACTGGTGAGAATCACTTTCATGGAAAGGGCCTGCCAAGCTTCCAAAAAACTACGTGTTGCCTGAAATCTCAGCACACACTTTTTCACCCAATCTTGATGAAACTTTCAGGTAATGATCAGTACAGCAATCCCACTTGGCTCGCCAAATTTCGTGCTTCTAGGTGAAACCGTTCGTTGGCAGTAACCGGTTTCATTTTGAGGTTTCACTCTGTTTTCTCCTATAGGGATACATGTATTTGGAACTCTAAATCAAACATGGTTTATGCTAGCTCTTTGAAACTTGACACCATAAAGCAGTTTCAAGTTCTATCTCTATGGTTTGTTTGCTGTTGATGTAGCCCTAAGCAGAGACTGGCGAGAATCACTTTCATGGAAAGGGCCTGCCAAGCTTCCAAAAAACTACGAGTTGCCTGAAATCTCAGCACACACTTTTTCACCCAATCTTGATGAAACTTTCAGGTAATGATCAGTACACCAATCCCACTTGGCTCGCCAAATTTCGTTCTTCTAGGTGAAACAGTTCGTTGGCAGTAACCGGTTTCATTTTGAGGTTTCACTCTGTTTTCTCCTATAGAGATACATGTATTTGGAACTCTAAATCAAACACGGTTTGTGCTAGCTCTTTGAAACTTGACACCATAAAGCAGTTTCAAGTTCTATCTCTATGGTTTGTTTGCTCTTGATGTAGCCCTAAGCAGAGACTGGCGAGAATCACTTTCATAGAAAGAACCTGCCAAGCTTCCAAAAAACTACGAGTTGCCTGAAATCTCAGCACACACTTTTTCACCCAATCTTGATGAAACTTTCAGGTAATGATCAGTACACCAATCCCACTTGGCTCGCTAAATTTCGTTCTTCTAGGTGAAACTGTTCTTTGGCAGTAACCGGTTTCATTTTGAGGTTTCACTCTGTTTTCTCCTATAGGGATACATGTATTTGGAACTCTAAATCAAACACGGTTTGTGCTAGCTCTTTGAAACTTGACACCATAAAGCAGTTTCAAGTTCTATCTCTATGGTTTGTTTGCTGTTGATGTAGCCCTAAGCAGAGACTGGCGAGAATCACTTTCATGGAAAGGGCCTGCCAAGCTTCCAAAAAACTACGAGTTGCCTGAAATCTCAGCACACACTTTTTCACCCAACCTTGATGAAACTTTCAGGTAATGATCAGTACACCAATCCCACTTGGCTCGCCAAATGTCGTTCTTCTAGGTGAAACCGTTCGTTGGCAGTAACCGGTTTCATTTTGAGGTTTCACTCTGTTTTCTCCTATAGGGATACATGTATTTGGAACTCTAAATCAAACACGGTTTGTGCTAGCTCTTTGAAACTTGACACCATAAAGCAGTTTCAAGTTCTATCTCTATGGATTGTTTGCTGTTGATGTAGCCCTAAGCAGAGACTGGCGAGAATCACTTTCATGGAATGGGCCTGCCAAGCTTCCAAAAAACTACATGTTCCCTGAAATATCAGCACACGCTTTTTGACCCAATTTTGATGAAACTTTCAGGTAATGATCAGTACACCAATCCCACTTGGCTCGCCTAATCTCGTTCTTCTAGGTGAAACCGTTCGTTGGCAGTAACCGGTTTCATTTGGAGGTTTCACTCTGTTTTCTCCTATAGGGATACATGTATTTTGAACTCTAAATCAAACACGGTTTGTGCTAGCTCTTTGAAACTTGACACCATAAAGCAGTTTCAAGTTCTATCTCTATGGTTTGTTTGCTGTTGATGTAGCCCTAAGCATAGACTGGCGAGAATCACTTTCATGGAAAGGGCCTGCCAAGCTTCCAAAAAACTACGAGTTGCCTGAAATCTCAGCACACACTTTTTCACCCAATCTTGATGAAACTTTCAGGTAATGATCAGTACACCAATCCCACTTGGCTCGCCAAATTTCCTTCTTCTAGGTGAAACCGTTCGTTGGCAGTAACCGTTTTCATTTTGAGGTTTCACTCTGTTTTCTCCTATAGGGATACATGTATTTGGAACTCTAAATCAAACACGGTTTGTGCTAGCTCTTTGAAACTTGACACCATGAAACAGTTTCAAGTTCTATCTCTATGGTTTGTTTGCTGTTGATGTAGCCCTAAGCAGAGACTGGCGAGAATCACTTTCATGGAAAGGGCCTGCCAAGCTTCCAAAAAACTACGAGTTGCCTGAAATCTCAGCACACACTTTTTCACCCAATCTTGATGAAACTTTCAGGTAATGATCAGTACACCAATCCCACTTGGCTCGCCAAATTTCGTTCTTCTAGGTGAAACCGTTCGTTGGCAGTAACCGGTTTCATTTTGAGGTTTCACTCTGTTTTCTCCTATAGGGATACATGTATTTGAAACTCTAAATCAAACACGGTTTGTGCTAGCTCTTTGAAACTTGACACCATAAAGCAGTTTCAAGTTCTATCTCTATGGTTTGTTTGCTGTTGATGTAGCCCTAAGCAGAGACTGGCGAGAATCACTTTCATGGAAAGGGCCTGCCAAGCTTCCAAAAAAGTACGAGTTGCCTGAAATCTCAGCACACACTTTTTCACCCAATCTTGATGAAACTTTCAGGTAATGATCAGTACAGCAATCCCACTTGGCTCGCCAAATTTCGTTCTTCTAGGTGAAACCGTTCGTTGGCAGTAACCGGTTTCATTTTGAGGTTTCACTCTGTTTTCTCCTATAGGGATACATGTATTTGAAACTCTAAATCAAACACGGTTTGTGCTAGCTCTTTGAAACTTGACACAATAAAGCAGTTTCAAGTTCTATCTCTATGGTTTGTTTGCTGTTGATGTAGCCCTAAGCAGAGACTGGCGAGAATCACTTTCATGGAAAGGGCCTGCAAAGCTTCCAAAAAACTACGAGTTGCCTGAAATCTCAGCACACACTTTTTCACCCAATCTTGATGAAACTTTCAGGTAATAATCAGTACAGCAATCCAACTTGGGTAGCCAAATTTCGTTCTTCTAGGTGAAACCGTTCGTTGGCAGTAACCGGTTTCATTTTGAGGTTTCACTCTGTTTTCTTCTATAGGGATACATGTATTTGGAACTCTAAATCAAACACGGTTTGTGCTAGCTCTTTGAAACTTGACACAATAAAGCTGTTTCAAGTTCTATCTCTATGGTTTGTTTGTTGTTGATGTAGCCCTAAGCAGAGACTGGCGAGAATCACTTTCATGGAAAGGGCCTGCCAAGCTTCCAAAAAACTACGAGTTGCCTGAAATCTCAGCACACACTTTTTCACCCAATCTTGATGAAACTTTCAGGTAATGATCAGTACACCAATCCCACTTGGCTCGCCAAATCTCGTTCTTCTAGGTGAATCCGTTCGTTGGCAGTAACCGGTTTCATTTGGAGGTTTCACTCTGTTTTCTTCTATAGGGATACATGTATTTGGAACTCTAAATCAAACACGGTTTGTGCTAGCTCTTTGAAACTTGACACCATAAAGCAGTTTCAAGTTCTATCTCTATGGTTTGTTTGCTGTTGATGTAGCCCTAAGCAGAGACTGGCGAGAATCACTTTCATGGAAAGGGCCTGCCAAGCTTCCAAAAAACTACGAGTTGCCTGAAATCTCAGCACACACTTTTTCACCCAATCTTGATGAAACTTTCAGGTAATGATCAGTACACCAATCCCACTTGGCTCGCCAAATTTCGTTCTTCTAGGTGAAACCGTTCGTTGGCAGTAACCGGTTTCATTTTGAGGTTTCACTCTGTTTTCTCCTATAGGGATACATGTATTTGGAACTCTAAATCAAACACGGTTTGTGCTAGCTCTTTGAAACTTGACACCATAAAGCAGTTTCAAGTTCTATCTCTATGGTTTGTTTGCTGTTGATGTAGCCCTAAGCAGAGACTGGCGAGAATCACTTTCATGGAAAGGGCCTGCCAAGCTTCCAAAAAACTACGAGTTGCCTGAAATCTCAGCACACACTTTTTCACCCAACCTTGATGAAACTTTCAGGTAATGATCAGTACACCAATCCCACTTGGCTCGCCAAATGTCGTTCTTCTAGGTGAAACCGTTCGTTGGCAGTAACCGGTTTCATTTTGAGGTTTCACTCTGTTTTCTCCTATAGGGATACATGTATTCGGAACGCTAAATCAAACACGGTTTGTGCTAGCTCTTTGAAACTTGACACCATAAAGCAGTTTCAAGTTCTATCTCTATTGATTGTTTGCTGTTGATGTAGCCCTAAGCAGAGACTGGTGAGAATCACTTTTATGGAAAGGGCCTGCCAAGCTTCCAAAAAACTACGTGTTGCCTGAAATCTCAGCACACACTTTTTCACCCAATCTTGATGAAACTTTCAGGTAATGATCAGTACAGCAATCCCACTTGGCTCGCCAAATTTCGTGCTTCTAGGTGAAACCGTTCGTTGGCAGTAACCGGTTTCATTTTGAGGTTTCACTCTGTTTTCTCCTATAGGGATACATGTATTTGGAACTCTAAATCAAACATGGTTTATGCTAGCTCTTTGAAACTTGACACCATAAAGCAGTTTCAAGTTCTATCTCTATGGTTTGTTTGCTGTTGATGTAGCCCTAAGCAGAGACTGGCGAGAATCACTTTCATGGAAAGGGCCTGCCAAGCTTCCAAAAAACTACGAGTTGCCTGAAATCTCAGCACACACTTTTTCACCCAATCTTGATGAAACTTTCAGGTAATGATCAGTACACCAATCCCACTTGGCTCGCCAAATTTCGTTCTTCTAGGTGAAACAGTTCGTTGGCAGTAACCGGTTTCATTTTGAGGTTTCACTCTGTTTTCTCCTATAGAGATACATGTATTTGGAACTCTAAATCAAACACGGTTTGTGCTAGCTCTTTGAAACTTGACACCATAAAGCAGTTTCAAGTTCTATCTCTATGGTTTGTTTGCTCTTGATGTAGCCCTAAGCAGAGACTGGCGAGAATCACTTTCATAGAAAGAACCTGCCAAGCTTCCAAAAAACTACGAGTTGCCTGAAATCTCAGCACACACTTTTTCACCCAATCTTGATGAAACTTTCAGGTAATGATCAGTACACCAATCCCACTTGGCTCGCTAAATTTCGTTCTTCTAGGTGAAACTGTTCTTTGGCAGTAACCGGTTTCATTTTGAGGTTTCACTCTGTTTTCTCCTATAGGGATACATGTATTTGGAACTCTAAATCAAACACGGTTTGTGCTAGCTCTTTGAAACTTGACACCATAAAGCAGTTTCAAGTTCTATCTCTATGGTTTGTTTGCTGTTGATGTAGCCCTAAGCAGAGACTGGCGAGAATCACTTTCATGGAAAGGGCCTGCCAAGCTTCCAAAAAACTACGAGTTGCCTGAAATCTCAGCACACACTTTTTCACCCAACCTTGAAGAAACTTTCAGGTAATGATCAGTACACCAATCCCACTTGGCTCGCCAAATGTAGTTCTTCTAGGTGAAACCGTTCGTTGGCAGTAACCGGTTTCATTTTGAGGTTTCACTCTGTTTTCTCCTATAGGGATACATGTATTTGGAACTCTAAATCAAACACGGTTTGTGCTAGCTCTTTGAAACTTGACACCATAAAGCAGTTTCAAGTTCTATCTCTATGGATTGTTTGCTGTTGATGTAGCCCTAAGCAGAGACTGGCGAGAATCACTTTCATGGAATGGGCCTGCCAAGCTTCCAAAAAACTACATGTTCCCTGAAATCTCAGCACACGCTTTTTGACCCAATTTTGATGAAACTTTCAGGTAATGATCAGTACACCAATCCCACTTGGCTCGCCTAATCTCGTTCTTCTAGGTGAAACCGTTCGTTGGCAGTAACCGGTTTCATTTGGAGGTTTCACTCTGTTTTCTCCTATAGGGATACATGTATTTTGAACTCTAAATCAAACACGGTTTGTGCTAGCTCTTTGAAACTTGACACCATAAAGCAGTTTCAAGTTCTATCTCTATGGTTTGTTTGCTGTTGATGTAGCCCTAAGCATAGACTGGCGAGAATCACTTTCATGGAAAGGGCCTGCCAAGCTTCCAAAAAACTACGAGTTGCCTGAAATCTCAGCACACACTTTTTCACCCAATCTTGATGAAACTTTCAGGTAATGATCAGTACACCAATCCCACTTGGCTCGCCAAATTTCGTTCTTCTAGGTGAAACCGTTCGTTGGCAGTAACCGTTTTCATTTTGAGGTTTCACTCTGTTTTCTCCTATAGGGATACATGTATTTGGAACTCTAAATCAAACACGGTTTGTGCTAGCTCTTTGAAACTTGACACCATGAAACAGTTTCAAGTTCTATCTCTATGGTTTGTTTGCTGTTGATGTAGCCCTAAGCAGAGACTGGCGAGAATCACTTTCATGGAAAGGGCCTGCCAAGCTTCCAAAAAACTACGAGTTGCCTGAAATCTCAGCACACACTTTTTCACCCAATCTTGATGAAACTTTCAGGTAATGATCAGTACACCAATCCCACTTGGCTCGCCAAATTTCGTTCTTCTAGGTGAAACAGTTCGTTGGCAGTAACCGGTTTCATTTTGAGGTTTCACTCTATTTTCTCCTATAGGGATACATGTATTTGAAACTCTAAATCAAACACGGTTTGTGCTAGCTCTTTGAAACTTGACACCATAAAGCAGTTTCAAGTTCTATCTCTATGGTTTGTTTGCTGTTGATGTAGCCCTAAGCAGAGACTGGCGAGAATCACTTTCATGGAAAGGGCCTGCCAAGCTTCCAAAAAAGTACGAGTTGCCTGAAATCTCAGCACACACTTTTTCACCCAATCTTGATGAAACTTTCAGGTAATGATCAGTACAGCAATCCCACTTGGCTCGCCAAATTTCGTTCTTCTAGGTGAAACCGTTCGTTGGCAGTAACCGGTTTCATTTTGAGGTTTCACTCTGTTTTCTCCTATAGGGATACATGTATTTGAAACTCTAAATCAAACACGGTTTGTGCTAGCTCTTTGAAACTTGACACAATAAAGCAGTTTCAAGTTCTATCTCTATGGTTTGTTTGCTGTTGATGTAGCCCTAAGCAGAGACTGGCGAGAATCACTTTCATGGAAAGGGCCTGCAAAGCTTCCAAAAAACTACGAGTTGCCTGAAATCTCAGCACACACTTTTTCACCCAATCTTGATGAAACTTTCAGGTAATAATCAGTACAGCAATCCAACTTGGGTAGCCAAATTTCGTTCTTCTAGGTGAAACCGTTCGTTGGCAGTAACCGGTTTCATTTTGAGGTTTCACTCTGTTTTCTTCTATAGGGATACATGTATTTGGAACTCTAAATCAAACACGGTTTGTGCTAGCTCTTTGAAACTTGACACAATAAAGCTGTTTCAAGTTCTATCTCTATGGTTTGTTTGTTGTTGATGTAGCCCTAAGCAGAGACTGGCGAGAATCACTTTCATGGAAAGGGCCTGCCAAGCTTCCAAAAAACTACGAGTTGCCTGAAATCTCAGCACACACTTTTTCACCCAATCTTGATGAAACTTTCAGGTAATGATCAGTACACCAATCCCACTTGGCTCGCCAAATCTCGTTCTTCTAGGTGAATCCGTTCGTTGGCAGTAACCGGTTTCATTTGGAGGTTTCACTCTGTTTTCTTCTATAGGGATACATGTATTTGGAACTCTAAATCAAACACGGTTTGTGCTAGCTCTTTGAAACTTGACACCATAAAGCAGTTTCAAGTTCTATCTCTATGGTTTGTTTGCTGTTGATGTAGCCCTAAGCAGAGACTGGCGAGAATCACTTTCATGGAAAGGGCCTGCCAAGCTTCCAAAAAACTACGAGTTGCCTGAAATCTCAGCACACACTTTTTCACCCAATCTTGATGAAACTTTCAGGTAATGATCAGTACACCAATCCCACTTGGCTTGCCAAATTTCGTTCTTCTAGGTGAAACCGTTCGTTGGCAGTAACCGGTTTCATTTTGAGGTTTCACTCTGTTTTCTCCTATAGGGATACATGTATTTGGAACTGTAAATCAAACACAGTTTGTGCTAGCTCTTTGAAACTTGACACCATAAAGCAGTTTCAAGTTCTATCTCTATGGTTTGTTTGCTGTTGATGTAGCCCTAAGCAGAGACTGGCGAGAATCACTTTCATGGAAAGGGCCTGCCAAGCTTCCAAAAAACTACGAGTTGCCTGAAATCTCAGCACACACTTTTTCACCCAATCTTGATGAAACTTTCAGGTAATGATCAGTACACCAATCCCACTTGGCTCGCCAAATTTCGTTCTTCTAGGTGAAACCGTTCGTTGGCAGTAACCGGTTTCATTTTGAGGTTTCACTCTGTTTTCTCCTATAGGGATACATGTATTTGGAACTCTAAATCAAACACGGTTTGTGCTAGCTCTTTGAAACTTGACACCATAAATCAGTTTCAAGTTCTATCTCTATGGTTTGTTTGCTGTTGATGTAGCCCTAAGCAGAGACTGGCGAGAATCACTTTCATGGAAAGGGCCTGCCAAGCTTCCAAAAAACTACGAGTTGCCTGAAATCTCAGCACACACTTTTTCACCCAATCTTGATGAAACTTTCAGGTAATGATCAGTACACCAATCCCACTTGGCTCGCCAAATTTCGTTCTTCTAGGTGAAACCGTTCGTTGGCAGTAACCGGTTTCATTTTGAGGTTTCACTCTGTTTTCTCCTATAGGGATACATGTATTTGGAACTCTAAATCAAACACGGTTTTTGCTAGCTCATTGAAACTTGACACCATAAAGCAGTTTCAAGTTCTATCTCTATGGTTTGTTTGCTGTTGATGTAGCCCTAAGCAGAGACTGGCGAGAATCACTTTCATGGAAAGGGCCTGCCAAGCTTCCAAAAAACTACGAGTTGCCTGAAATCTCAGCGCACACTTTTTCACCCAATCTTGATGAAACTTTCAGGTAATGATCAGTACACCAATCCCACTTGGCTTGCCAAATTTCGTTCTTCTAGGTGAAACACTTCGTTGGCAGTAACCGGTTTCATTTTGAGGTTTCACTCTGTTTTCTCCTCTAGGGATACATGTATTTGGAACTCTAAATCAAACACGGTTTGTGCTAGCTCTTTGAAACTTGACACCATAAAGCAATTTCAAGTTCTATATCTATGGTTTGTTTGCTGTTGATGTAGCCCTAAGCAGAGACTGGCGAGAATCACTTTCATGGAAAGGGCCTGCCAAGCTTCCAAAAAACTACGAGTTGCCTGAAATCTCAGCACACACTATTTCACCCAATCTTGATGAAACTTTCAGGTAATGATCAGTACACCAATCCCACTTGGCTCGCCAAATTTTGTTCTTCTAGGTGAAACCGTTCGTTGGCAGTAACCGGTTTCATTTTGAGGTTTCACTCTGTTTTCTCCTATAGGGATACATGTATTTGGAACTCTAAATCAAACACGGTTTGTGCTAGCTCTTTGAAACTTGACACCATAAAGCAGTTTCAAGTTCTATCTCTATGGTTTGTTTGCTGTTGATGTAGCCCTAAGCAGAGACTGGCGAGAATCACTTTCATGGAAAGGGCCTGCCAAGCTTCCAAAAAACTACGAGTTGCCTGAAATCTCAGCACACACTTTTTCACCCAATCTTGATGAACCTTTCAGGTAATGATCAGTACACGAGTCCCACTTGGCTCGCCAAATTTCTTTCTTCTAGGTGAAACCAACGTTGGCAGTAACCGGTTTCATTTTGAGGTTTCACTCTGTTTTCTCCTATAGGGATACATGTATTTGGAACTCTAAATCAAACACGGTTTGTGCTAGCTCTTTGAAACTTGACACCATAAAGCAGTTTCAAGTTCTATCTCTATGGTTTGTTTGCTGTTGATGTAGCCCTAAGCAGAGACTGGCGAGAATCACTTTCATGGAAAGGGCCTGCCAAGCTTCCAAAAAACTACGAGTTGCCTGAAATCTCAGCACACACTTTTTCACCCAATCTTGATGAAACTTTCAGGTAATGATCAGTACACCAATCCCACTTGGCTCACCAAATTTCGTTCTTCTAGGTGAAACCGTTCGTTGGCAGTAACCGGTTTCATTTTGAGGTTTCACTCTGTTTTCTCCTATAGGGATACATGTATTTGGAACTCTAAATCAAACACGGTTTGTGCTAGCTCTTTGAAACTTGACACCATAAAGCAGTTTCAAGTTCTATCTCTATGGTTTGTTTGCTTTTGATGTAGCCCTAAGCAGAGACTGGCGAGAATCACTTTCATGGAAAGGGCCTACCAAGCTTCCAAAAAACTACGAGTTGCCTGAAATCTCAGCACACACTTTTTCACCCAATCTTGATGAAACTTTCAGGTAATGATCAGTACACCAATCCCACTTGGCTCGCCAAATGTCGTTCTTCTAGGTGAAACCGTTCGTTGGCAGTAACCGGTTTCATTTTGAGGTTTCACTCTGTTTTCTCCTATAGGGATACATGTATTTGGAACTCTAAATCAAACACGGTTTGTGCTAGCTCTTTGAAACTTGACACCATAAAGCAGTTTCAAGTTCTATCTCTATGGTTTGTTTGCTGTTGATGTAGCCCTAAGCAGAGACTGGCGAGAATCACTTTCATGGAAAGGGCCTGCCAAGCTTCCAAAAAACTACGAGTTGCCTGAAATCTCAGCACACACTTTTTCACCCAATCTTGATGAAACTTTCAGGTAATGATCAGTACACCAATCCCACTTGGCTCGCCAAATTTTGTTCTTCTAGGTGAAACCGTTCGTTGGCAGTAACCGGTTTCATTTTGAGGTTTCACTCTGTTTTCTCCTATAGGGATACATGTATTTGGAACTCTAAATCAAACACGGTTTGTGCTAGCTCTTTGAAACTTGACACCATAAAGCAGTTTCAAGTTCTATATCTATGGTTTGTTTGCTGTTGACATAGCCCTAAGCTGAGACTGGCGAGAATCACTTTCATGGAAAGGGTCTGCCAACCTTCCAAAAAACTAGGAGTTGCCTGAAATCTCAGCACACACTTTTTCACCCAATCTTGATGAAACTTTCAGGTAATGATCAGTTCACCAATCCCACTTGGCTCTCCAAATCTCGTTCTTCTAGGTGAAACCGTTCCTTGGCAGTAACCGGTTTCATTTTGAGGTTTCACTCTGTTTTCTCCTATAGGGATACATGTATTTGGAACTCTAAATCAAACACGGTTTGTGCTAGCTCTTTGAAACTTGAAACAATAAAGCAGTTTCAAGTTCTATCTCTATGGTATGTTTGCTGTTGATGTAGCCCTAAGCAGAGACTGGCGAGAATCACTTTCATGGAAAGGGCCTGCCAAGCTTCCAAAAAACTACGAGTTGCCTGAAATCTCAGCACACACTTTTTCACCCAATCTTGATCAAACTTTCAGGTAATGATCAGTACACCAATCCCACTTGGCTCGCCAAATATCGTTCTTCTAGGTGAAACCGTTCGTTGGCAGTAAACGGTTTCATTTTGAGGTTTCACTTTGTTTTCTCCAATAGGGATACATGTATTTGGAACTCTAAATCAAACAGGGTTTGTGCTAGCTCTTTGAAACTTGACACAATAAAGCAGTTTCAAGTTCTATCACTATGGTTTGTCTGAGGTTGATGTAGCCCTAAGCAGAGACTGGCGAGAATCACTTTCATGGAAAGGGCCTGCCAAGCTTCCAAAAAACTACGAGTTGCCTGAAATCTCAGCACACACTTTTTCACCCAATCTTGATGAAACTTTCAGGTAATGATCAGTACACCAATCCCACTTGGCTCGCCAAATCTCGTTCTTCTAGGTGAAACCGTTCGTTGGCAGTAACCGGTTTCATTTTGAGGTTTCATTCTGTTTTCTCTTATAGGGATACATGTATTTGGAACTCTAAATCAAACACAGTTTGTGCTAGCTCTTTGAAACTTGACACCATAAAGCAGTTTCAAGTTATATCTCTATGGTTTGTTTGCTGTTGATGTAGCCCTAAGCAGAGACTGACAAGAATCACTTTCATGGAAAGGGCCTGCCAAGCTTCCAAAAAACTACGAGTTGCCTGAAATCTCAGCACACACTTTTTCACCCAATCTTGATGAAACTTTCAGGTAATAATCAGTACACGAATCCCACGTGGCTCGCCAAATCTCGTTCTTCTAGGTGAAACCGTTCGTTGGCAGTAACCGGTTTCATTTTGAGGTTTCACTCTGTTTTCTCCTATAGGGATACATGTATTTGGAACTCTAAATCAAACACGGTTTGTGCTAGCTCTTTGAAACTTGACACAATAAAGCAGTTTCAAGTTCTATCTCTATGGTTTGTTTGCTGTTGATGTAGCCCTAAGCAGAGACTGGCGAGAATCACTTTCATGGAAAGGGCCTGCCAAGCTTCCAAAAAACTACGAGTTGCCTGAAATCTCAGCACACACTTTTTCACCCAATCTTGATGAAACTTTCAGGTAATGATCAGTACACCAATCCCACTTGGCTCGCCAAATATCGTTCTTCTAGGTGAAACCGTTCGTTGGCAGAAACCGGTTTCATTTTGAGGTTTCACTCTGTTTTTTCCTATAGAAATACATGTATTTGGAACTCTAAATCAAACACGGTTTGTGCTAGCTCTTTGAAACTTGACACAATAAGAGAGTTTCAAGTTCTATCTCTATGGTTTCTTTGCTGTTGATGTAGCCCTAATCAGAGACTAGCGAGAATCACTTTCATGGAAAGGGCCTGCCAAGCTTCCAAAAAACTACGAGTTGCCTGAAATCTCAGCACACACTTTTTCACCCAATCTTGATGAAACTTTCAGGTAATGATCAGTACACCAATCCCACTTGGCTCGCCAAATTTCGTTCTTCTAGCTTAAACCGTTCGTTGGCAGTAACCGTTTTCATTTTCAGGTTTCACTCTGTTTTCTCCTATAGGGATACATGTATTTGGAACTCTAAATCAAACACGGTTTGTGCTAGCTCTTTGAAACTTGACACCATAAAGCAGTTTAAAGTTCTGTCTCTATGGTTTGTTTGCTGTTGATGTAGCCCTAAGCAGAGACTGGCGAGAATCACTTTCATGGAAAGGGCCTGCCAAGCTTCCAAAAAACTACGAGTTGCCTGAAATCTCAGCACACACTTTTTCACCCAATCTTGATGAAACTTTCAGGTAATGATCAGTACAACAATCCCACTTGGATCGCCAAATTTCATTCTTCTAGGTGAAACCGTTCGTTGGCAGTAACCGGTTTCATTTTGAGGTTTCACTCTGTTTTCTCCTATAGGGATACATGTATTTGCAACTCTAAATCAAACACGGTTTGTGCTAGGTCTTTGAAACTTGACACAATATAGCAGTTTCAAGTTCTATCTCTATGGTTTGTTTGCTGTTGATGTAGCCCTAAGCAGAGACTGGCGAGAATCACTTTCATGGAAAGGGCCTGCCAAGCTTACAAAAAACTAAGAGTTGCCTGAAATCTCAGCACACACTTTTTCACCCAATCTTGATGAAACTTTCACGTAATGATCAGTACACCAATCCCACTTGGCTCGCCAAATTTCGTTCTTCTAGGTGAAACCGTTCGTTGGAAGAAACCGGTTTCATTTTGAGGTTTCACTCTGTTTTTTCCTATAGAAATACATGTATTTGGAACTCTAAATCAAACACGGTTTGTGCTAGCTCTTTGAAACTTGACACAGTAAGAGAATTTCAAGTTCTATCTCTATGGTTTCTTTGCTGTTGATGTAGCCCTAAGCAGAGACTGGCGAGAATCACTTTCATGGAAAGGGCCTGCCAAACTTCCAAAAAACTACGAGTTGCCTGAAATCTCAGCACACACTTTTTCACCCAATCTTGATGAAACTTTCAGGTAATGATCAGTACACCAATCCCACTTGGCTCGCCAAATTTCGTTCTTCTAGGTTAAACCGTTCGTTGGCAGTAACCGTTTTCATTTTCAGGTTTCACTCTGTTTTCTCCTATAGGGATACATGTATTTGGAACTCTAAATCAAACACGGTTTGTGCTAGCTCTTTGAAACTTGACACAATAAAGAAGTTTCAAGTTCTATCTCTATGGTTTGTTTGCTGTTGATGTAGCCCTAAGCAGAAACTGGCGAGAATCACTTTCATGGAAAGGGCCTGCCAAGCTTCCAAAAAACTACGAGTTGCCTGAAATCTAAGCAAACACTTTTTCAACCAATCTTGATGAAACTTTCAGGTAATGATCAGTACAACAATCCCACTTGGCTCGCCAAATTTCGTTCTATAGGTGAAACCGTTCGTTGGCAGTAACCGGTTTCATTTTGAGGTTTCACTCTGTTTTCTCCTATAGGGATACATGTATTTGGAACTCTAAATCAAACACGGTTTGTGCTAGCTCTTTGAAACTTGACACAATAAAGCAGTTTCAAGTTCTATCTCTATGGTTTGTTTGCTGTTGATGTAGCCCTAAGCAGAGACTGGCGAGAATCACTTTCATGGAAAGGGCCTGCCAAGCTTCCAAAAAACTACGAGTTGCCTGAAATCTCAGCACACACTTTTTCACCCAATCTTGATGAAACTTTCAGGTAATGATCAGTACACCAATCCCACTTGGCTCGCCAAATCTCGTTCTTCTAGGTGAAACCATTCGTTGGCAGTAACCGGTTTCATTTTGAGGTTTCACTCTGTTTTCTCTAATAGGGATACATGTATTTGGAACTCTAAATCAAACACGGTTTGTGCTAGCTTTTTGAAACTTGACACAATAAATCAGTTTCAAGTTCTATCTCTATGATTTGTCTGCTGTTGATGTAGCCCTAAGCAGAGACTGGCGAGAATCACTTTCATGGAAAGGGCCTGCCAAGCTTCCAAAAAACTACGAGTTGCCTGAAATCTCAGCACACACTTTTTCACCCAATCTTGATGAAACTTTCAGGTAATGATCAGTACAACAATCCCACTTGGCTCGCCAAATCTCGTTCTTCTAGGTGAAACCGTTCCTTGGCAGTAACCGGTTTCATTTTGAGGTTTCACTCTGTTTTCTCCTATAGTGATACATGTATTTGGAACTCTAAATCAAACAGGGTTTGTGCTAGCTCTTTGAAACTTGACACAATAAAGCAGTTTCAAGTTCTATCTCTATGGTTTGTTTGCTGTTGATGTAGCCCTCAGCAGAGACTGGCTTGAATCACTTTCATGGAAAGGGCCTGCCAAGCTTCCAAATAAACTACGAGTTGCCTCAAATCTCAGCACACACTTTTTCACCCAATCTTGATGAAACTTTCAAGTAATGATCAGTACACCAATCCCACTTGGCTCGCCAAATTTCGTTCTTCTAGGTGAAACCGTTCGTTGGCAGTAACCGGTTTCATTTTGAGGTTTCACTCTGTTTTCTCCTATAGGGATACATGTATTTGGAACTCTAAATCAAACACGGTTTGTGCTAGCTCTTTGAAACTTGACACAACAAAGCAGTTTCAAGTTCTATCTCTATGGTTTCTTTGCTGTTGATGTAGCCCTAAGCAGAGACTGGCGAGAATCAGTTTCATGGAAAGGGCCTGCAAAGCTTCCAAAAAACTACGAGTTGCCTGAAATCTCAGCACACACTTTTTCACCCAATCTTGATGAAACTTTCAGGTAATGATCAGTACAACAATCCCACTTGGATCGCCAAATTTCGTTCTTCTAGGTGAAACCGTTCGTTGGCAGTAACCGGTTTCATTTTGAGGTTTCACTCTGTTTTCTCCTATAGGGATACATGTATTTGGAACTCTAAATCAAACAAGGTTTGTGCCAGGTCTTTGAAACTTGACACAATAAAGCAGTTTCAAGTTCTATCTCTATGGTTTGTTTGCTGTTGATGTAGCCCTAAGCAGAGACTGGCGAGAATCACTTTCATGGAAAGGGCCTGCCAAGCTTCCAAAAAACTACGAGTTGCCTGAAATCTCAGCACACACTTTTTCACCCAATCGTGATGAAACTTTCAGGTCATAATCAGTACAGGAATCCCACTTGGCTCGCCAAATTTCGTTCTTCTAGGTGAAACCGTTCGTTGGCAGTAACCGGTTTCATTTTGAGGTTTCACTCTGTTTTCTCCTATAGGGATACATGTATTTGGAACTCTAAATCAAACACGGTTTGTGCTAGCTCTTTGAAACTTGACACAATAAAGAAGTTTCAAGTTCTATCTCTATGGTTTGTTTGCTGTTGATGTAGCCCTAAGCAGAAACTGGCGAGAATCACTTTCATGGAAAGGGCCTGCCAAGCTTCCAAAAAACTACGAGTTGCCTGAAATCTAAGCAAACACTTTTTCAACCAATCTTGATGAAACTTTCAGGTAATGATCAGTACAACAATCCCACTTGGCTCGCCAAATTTCGTTCTTCTAGGTGAAACCGTTCGTTGGCAGAAACCGGTTTCATTTTGAGGTTTCACTCTGTTTTTTCCTATAGAAATACATGTTTTTGGAACTCTAAATCAAACACGGTTTGTGCTAGCTCTTTGAAACTTGACACAATAAGAGAGTTTCAAGTTCTATCTCTATGGTTTCTTTGCTGTTGATGTAGCCCTAAGCAGAGACTGGCGAGAATCACTTTCATGGAAAGGGCCTGCCAAACTTCCAAAAAACTACGAGTTGCCTGAAATCTCAGCACACACTTTTTCACCCAATCTTGATGAAACTTTCAGGTAATGATCAGTACACCAATCCCACTTGGCTCGCCAAATTTCGTTCTTCTAGGTTAAACCGTTCGTTGGCAGTAACCGTTTTCATTTTCAGGTTTCACTCTGTTTTCTCCTATAGGGATACATGTATTTGGAACTCTAAATCAAACACGGTTTGTGCTAGCTCTTTGAAACTTGACACCATAAAGCAGTTTCAAGTTCTATCTCTATGGTTTGTTTGCTGTTGATGTAGCCCTAAGCAGAGACTGGCGAGAATCACTTTCATGGAAAGGGTCTGCCAACCTTCCAAAAAACTACGAGTTGCCTGAAATCTCAGCACACACTTTTTCACCCAATCTTGATGAAACTTTCAGGTAATGATCAGTTCACCAATCCCACTTGGCTCGCCAAATCTCGTTCTTCTAGGTGAAACCGGTCCTTGGCAGTAACCGGTTTCATTTTGAGGTTTCACTCTGTTTTCTCCTATAGGGATACATGTATTTGGAACTCTAAATCAAACACGGTTTTTGCTAGCTCTTTGAAACTTGACACAATAAAGCAGTTTCAAGTTCTATCTCTATGGTTTGTTTGCTGTTGATGTAGCCCTAAGCAGAGAATGGCGAGAATCACTTTCATGGAAAGGGCCTGCCAAGCTTCCAAAAAACTACGAGTTGCCTGAAATCTCAGCACACACTTTTTCACCCAATCTTGATGAAACTTTCAGTTAATGATCAGTACACCAATCCCACTTGGCTCACCAAATATCGTTCTTCTAGGTGAAACCGTTCGTTGGCAGTAACCGGTTTCATTTTGAGGTTTCACTCTGTTTTCTCCTATAGGGATACATGTATTTGGAACTCTAAATCAAACACGGTTTGTGCTAGCTCTTTGAAACTTGCAACAATAAAGCAGTTTCAAGTTCTATCACTATGGTTTGTCTGCTGTTGATGTAGCCCTAAGCAGAGACTGGCAAGAATCACTTTCATGGAAAGGGCCTGCCAAGTATCCAAAAAACTACGAGTTGCCTGAAATCTCAGCACACACTTTTTCACCCAATCTTGATGAAACTTTCAGGTAATGATCAGTACACCAATCCCACTTGGCTCGCCAAATCTCGTTCTTCTAGGTGAAACCGTTCGTTGGCAGTAACCGGTTTCATTTTGAGGTTTCACTCTGTTTTCTCCTATAGGGATACATGTATTTGGAACTCTAAATCAAACACGGTTTGTGCTAGCTCTTTGAAACTTGACACAATAAAGCAGTTTCAAGTTCTATCTCTATGGTTTGTTTGCTGTTGATGTAGCCCTAAGCAGAGACTGGCGAGAATCACTTTCATGGAAAGGGCCTGCCAAGCTTCCAAAAAACTACGAGTTGCCTGAAATCTCAGCACACACTTTTTCACCCAATCTTGATGAAACTTTCAGGTAATGATCAGTACACCAATCCCACTTGGCTCGCCAAATCTCGTTCTTCTAGGTGAAACCATTCGTTGGCAGTAACCGGTTTCATTTTGAGGTTTCACTCTGTTTTCTCTAATAGGGATACATGTATTTGGAACTCTAAATCAAACACGGTTTGTGCTAGCTTTTTGAAACTTTACACAATAAAGCAGTTTCAAGTTCTATCTCTATGATTTGTCTGCTGTTGATGTAGCCCTAAGCAGAGACTGGCGAGAATCTCTTTCATGGAAAGGGCCTGCCAAGCTTCCAAAAAACTACGAGTTGCCTGAAATCTCAGCACACACTTTTTCACCCAATCTTGATGAAACTTTCAGGTAATGATCAGTACAACAATCCCACTTGGCTCGCCAAATCTCGTTCTTCTAGGTGAAACCGTTCCTTGGCAGTAACCGGTTTCATTTTGAGGTTTCACTCTGTTTTCTCCTATAGGGATACATGTATTTGGAACTCTAAATCAAACAGGGTTTGTGCTAGCTCTTTGAAACTTGACACAATAAAGCAGTTTCAAGTTCTATCTCTATGGTTTGTTTGCTGTTGATGTAGCCCTAAGCAGAGACTGGCGAGAATCACTTTCATGGAAAGGGCCTGCCAAGCTTCCAAATAAACTACGAGTTGCCTCAAATCTCAGCACACACTTTTTCACCCAATCTTGATGAAACTTTCAAGTAATGATCAGTACACCAATCCACTTGGCTCGCCAAATGTCGTTCTTCTAGGTGAAACCGTTCGTTGGCAGTAACCGTTTTCATTTTCAGGTTTCACTCTGTTTTCTCCTATAGGGATACATGTATTTGGAACTCTAAATCAAACACGGTTTGTGCTAGCTCTTTGAAACTTGACACCATAAAGCAGTTTCAAGTTCTATCTCTATGGTTTGTTTGCTGTTGATGTAGCCCTAAGCAGAGACTGGCGAGAATCACTTTCATGGAAAGGGCCTGCCAAGCTTCCAAAAAACTACGAGTTGCCTGAAATCTCAGCACACACTTTTTCACCCAATCTTGATGAAACGTTCAGGTAATGATCAGTACACCAATCCCACTTGTCTCGCCAAATATCGTTCTTCTAGGTGAAACCGTTCGTTGGCAGTAAACGGATTCATTTTGAGGTTTCACTTTGTTTTCTCCAATAGGGATACATGTATTTGGAACTCTAAATCAAACACGGTTTGTGCTAGCTCTTTGAAACTTGACACAATAAAGCAGTTTCAAGTTCTTTCACTATGGTTTGTCTGCTGTTGATGTACCCTAAGCAGAGACTGGCGAGAATCACTTTCAAGGAAAGGGCCTGCCAAGCTTCCACCAAAAAACTACGAGTTGCCTGAAATCTCAGCACACACTTTTTCACCCAATCTTGATGAAACTTTCAGGTAATGATCAGTACACCAATCCCACTTGGCTCGCCAAATCTCGTTCTTCTAGGAGAAACCGTTCGTTGGCAGTAACCGGTTTCATTTTGAGGTTTCATTCTGTTTTCTCTTATAAGGATACATGTATTTGGAACTCTAAATCAAACACGGTTTGTGCTAGCTCTTTGAAACTTGACACCATAAAGCAGTTTCAAGTTCTATCTCTATGGTTTGTTTGCTGTTGATGTAGCCCTAAGCAGAGACTGGCGAGAATCACTTTCATGGAAAGGGCCTGCCAAGCTTCCAAAAAACTACGAGTTGCCTGAAATCTCAGCACACACTTTTTCACCCAATCTTGATGAAACTTTCAGGTAATAATCAGTACACGAATCCCACGTGGCTCGCCAAATCTCGTTCTTCTAGGTGAAACCGTTCGTTGGCAGTAACCGGTTTCATTTTGAGGTTTCACTCTGTTTTCTCCTATAGGGATACATGTATTTGGAACTCTAAATCAAACACGGTTTGTGCTAGCTCTTTGAAACTTGACACAATAAAGCAGTTTCAAGTTCTATCTCTATGGTTTGTTTGCTGTTGATGTAGCCCTAAGCAGAGACTGGCGAGAATCACTTTCATGGAAAGGGCCTGCCAAGCTTCCAAATAAACTACGAGTTGACTCAAATCTCAGCACACACTTTTTCACCCAATCTTGATGAAACTTTCAAGTAATGATCAGTACACCAATCCCACTTGGCTCACCAAATCTCGTTCTTCTAGGTGAAACCGATCGTTGGCAGTAACCGTTTTCATTTTCAGGTTTCACTCTGTTTTCTCCTATAGGGATACATGTATTTGGAACTCTAAATCAAACACGGTTTGTGCTAGCTCTTTGAAACTTGACACAATAAAGCAGTTTCAAGTTCTATCTCTATGGTTTGTTTGCTGTTGATGTAGCCCTAAGCAGAGACTGGCGAGAATCACTTTCATGGAAAGGGCCTGCCAAGCTTCCAAAAAACTACGAGTTGCCTGAAATCTCAGCACACACTTTTTCACCCAATCTTGATGAAACTTTCAGGTAATAATCAGTACACGAATCCCACGTGGCTCGCCAAATCTCGTTCTTCTAGGTGAAACCGTTCGTTGGCAGTAACCGGTTTCATTTTGAGGTTTCACTCTGTTTTCTCCTATAGGGATACATGTATTTGGAACTCTAAATCAAACACGGTTTGTGCTAGCTCTTTGAAACTTGACACAATAAAGCAGTTTCAAGTTCTATCTCTATGGTTTGTTTGCTGTTGATGTAGCCCTAAGCAGAGACTGGCGAGAATCACTTTCATGGAAAGGGCCTGCCAAGCTTCCAAAAAACTACGAGTTGCCTGAAATCTCAGCACACACTTTTTCACCCAATCTTGATGAAACTTTCAGGTAATGATCAGTACACCAATCCCACTTGGCTCGCCAAATTTCGTTCTTCTAGGTTAAACCGTTCGTTGGCAGTAACCGTTTTCATTTTCAGGTTTCACTCTGTTTTCTCCTATAGGGATACATGTATTTGGAACTCTAAATCAAACACGGTTTGTGCTAGCTCTTTGAAACTTGACACCATAAAGCAGTTTCAAGTTCTATATCTATGGTTTGTTTGCTGTTGACGTAGCCCTAAGCAGAGACTGGCGAGAATCACTTTCATGGAAAGGGTCTGCCAAGCTTCCAAAAAACTACGAGTTGCCTGAAATCTCAGCACACACTTTTTCACCCAAACTTGATGAAACTTTCAAGTAATGATCAGTACACCAATCCCACTTGGCTCGCCAAATGTCGTTCTTCTAGGTGAAACCGTTCGTTGGCAGTAACCGTTTTCATTTTCAGGTTTCACTCTGTTTTCTCCTATAGGGATACATGTATTTGGAACTCTAAATCAAACACGGTTTGTGCTAGCTCTTTGAAACTTGACACCATAAAGCAGTTTCAAGTTCTATCTCTATGGTTTGTTTGCTGTTGATGTAGCCCTAAGCAGAGACTGGCGAGAATCACTTTCATGGAAAGGGTCTACCAACCTTCCAAAAAACTACGAGTTGCCTGAAATCTCAGCACACACTTTTTCACCCAATCTTGATGAAACTTTCAGGTAATGATCAGTTCACCAATCCCACTTGGCTCGCCAAATCTCGTTCTTCTAGGTGAAACCGTTCCTTGGCAGTAACCGGTTTCATTTTGAGGTTTCACTCTGTTTTCTCCTATAGGGATACATGTATTTGGAACTCTAAATCAAACACGGTTTGTGCTAGCTCTTTGAAACTTGACACAATAAAGCAGTTTCAAGTTCTATCTCTATGGTTTGTTTGCTGTTGATGTAGCCCTAAGCAGAGACTGGCGAGAATCACTTTCATGGAAAGGGCCTGCCAAGCTTCCAAAAAACTACGAGTTGCCTGAAATCTCAGCACACACTTTTTCACCCAATCTTGATGAAACGTTCAGGTAATGATCAGTACACCAATCCCACTTGTCTCGCCAAATATCGTTCTTCTAGGTGAAACCGTTCGTTGGCAGTAAACGGATTCATTTTGAGGTTTCACTTTGTTTTCTCCAATAGGGATACATGTATTTGGAACGCTAAATCAAACACGGTTTGTGCTAGCTCTTTGAAACTTGACACAATAAAGCAGTTTCAAGTTCTTTCACTATGGTTTGTCTGCTGTTGATGTACCCTAAGCAGAGACTGGCGAGAATCACTTTCATGGAAAGGGCCTGCCAAGCTTCAAAAAAACTACGAGTTGCCTGAAATCTCAGCACACACTTTTTCACCCAATCTTGATGAAACTTTCAGGTAATGATCAGTACACCAATCCCACTTGGCTCGCCAAATCTCGTTCTTCTAGGAGAAACCGTTCGTTGGCAGTAACTGGTTTCATTTTGAGGTTTCATTCTGTTTTCTCTTATAAGGATACATGTATTTGGAACTCTAAATCAAACACGGTTTGTGCTAGCTCTTTGAAACTTGACACCATAAAGCAGTTTCAAGTTCTATCTCTATGGTTTGTTTGCTGTTGATGTAGCCCTAAGCAGAGACTGGCGAGAATCACTTTCATGGAAAGGGCCTGCCAAGCTTCCAAAAAACTACGAGTTGCCTGAAATCTCAGCACACACTTTTTCACCCAATCTTGATGAAACTTTCAGGTAATAATCAGTACACGAATCCCACGTGGCTCGCCAAATCTCGTTCTTCTAGGTGAAACCGTTCGTTGGCAGTAACCGGTTTCATTTTGAGGTTTCACTCTGTTTTCTCCTATAGGGATACATGTATTTGGAACTCTAAATCAAACACGGTTTGTGCTAGCTCTTTGAAACTTGACACAATAAAGCAGTTTCAAGTTCTATCTCTATGGTTTGTTGGCTGTTGATGTAGCCCTAAGCAGAGACTGGCGAGAATCACTTTCATGGAAAGGGCCTGCCAAGCTTCCAAATAAACTACGAGTTGACTCAAATCTCAGCACACACTTTTTCACCCAATCTTGATGAAACTTTCAAGTAATGATCAGTACACCAATCCCACTTGGCTCGCCAAATCTCGTTCTTCTAGGTGAAACCGTTCGTTGGCAGTAACCGTTTTCATTTTCAGGTTTCACTCTGTTTTCTCCTATAGGGATACATGTATTTGGAACTCTAAATCAAACACGGTTTGTGCTAGCTCTTTGAAACTTGACACAATAAAGCAGTTTCAAGTTCTATCTCTATGGTTTGTTTGCTGTTGATGTAGCCCTAAGCAGAGACTGGCGAGAATCACTTTCATGGAAAGGGCCTGCCAAGCTTACAAAAAACTACGAGTTGCCTGAAATCTCAGCACACACTTTTTCACCCAATCTTGATGAAACTTTCAGGTAATAATCAGTACACGAATCCCACGTGGCTCGCCAAATCTCGTTCTTTAGGTTAAACCGTTCGTTGGCAGTAACCGTTTTCATTTTCAGGTTTCACTCTGTTTCTCCTATAGGGATACATGTATTTGGAACTCTAAATCAAACACGGTTTGTGCTAGCTCTTTGAAACTTGACACCATAAAGCAGTTTCAAGTTCTATATCTATGGTTTGTTTGCTGTTGACGTAGCCCTAAGCAGAGACTGGCGAGAATCACTTTCATGGAAAGGGCCTGCCAAGCTTACAAAAAACTACGAGTTGCCTGAAATCTCAGCACACACTTTTTCACCCAATCTTGATGAAACTTTCAGGTAATAATCAGTACACCAATCCCACTTGTCTCGCCAAATATCGTTCTTCTAGGTGAAACCGTTCGTTGGCAGTAAACGGATTCATTTTGAGGTTTCACTTTGATTTCTCCAATAGGGATACATGTATTTGGAACTCTAAATCAAACACGGTTTGTGCTAGCTCTTTGAAACTTGACACAATAAAGCAGTTTCAAGTTCTTTCACTATGGTTTGTCTGCTGTTGATGTACCCTAAGCAGAGACTGGCGAGAATCACTTTCATGGAAAGGGCCTGCCAAGCTTCCAAAAAACTACGAGTTGCCTGAAATCTCAGCACACACTTTTTCACCCAATCTTGATGAAACTTTCAGGTAATGATCAGTACACCAATCCCACTTGGCTCGCCAAATCTCGTTCTTCTAGGAGAAACCGTTCGTTGGCAGTAACCGGTTTCATTTTGAGGTTTCATTCTGTTTTCTCTTATAAGGATACATGTATTTGGAACTCTAAATCAAACACGGTTTGTGCTAGCTCTTTGAAACTTGACACCATAAAGCAGTTTCAAGTTCTATCTCTATGGTTTGTTTGCTGTTGATGTAGCCCTAAGCAGAGACTGGCGAGAATCACTTTCATGGAAAGGGCCTGCCAAGCTTCCAAAAAACTACGAGTTGCCTGAAATCTCAGCACACACTTTTTCACCCAATCTTGATGAAACTTTCAGGTAATAATCAGTACACGAATCCCACGTGGCTCGCCAAATCTCGTTCTTCTAGGTGAAACCATTCGTTGGCAGTAACCGGTTTCATTTTGAGGTTTCACTCTGTTTTCTCCTATAGGGATACATGTATTTGGAACTCTAAATCAAACACGGTTTGTGCTAGCTCTTTGAAACTTGACACCATAAAGCAGTTTCAAGTTCTATCTCTATGGTTTGTTTGCTGTTGATGTAGCCCTAAGCAGAGACTGGCGAGAATCACTTTCATGGAAAGGGTCTGCCAAGCTTCCAAAAAACTACGAGTTGCCTGAAATCTCAGCACACACTTTTTCACCCAATCTTGATGAAACTTTCAGGGAATGATCAGTATAACAATCCCACTTGGCTCGCCAAATTTCGTTCTTCTAGGTGAAACCGTTTATTGGCAGTAACCTGTTTCATTTTGAGGTTTCACTCTGTTTTCTCCTATAGGGATACATGTATTTGGAACTCTAAATGAAACACGGTTTGTGCTAGCTCTTTGAAACTTGACACCATAAAGCAGTTTCAAGTTCTATCTCTATGGTTTGTTTGCTGTTGATGTAGCCCAAAGCAGAGACTGGCGAGAATCACTTTCATGGAAATGGCCTGCTAAGCTTCCAAAAAACTACGAGTTGCCTGAAATCTCAGCACACACTTTTTCACCCAATCTTGATGAAACTTTCAGGTAATGATCAGTACAACAATCCCACTTGGCTCGCCAAATCTCGTTCTTCTAGGTGAAACCGTTCGTTGGCAGTAACCGGTTTCATTTTGAGGTTTCACTCTGTTTTCTCCTATAGGGATACATGTATTTGGAACTCTAAATCAAACACGGTTTGTGCTAGCTCTTTGAAACTTGACACAATAAAGCAGTTTTAAGTTCTATTTTTATGGTTTCTTTGCTGTTGATGTTGCCCAAAGCAGAGACTGGCGAGAATCACTTTCATGGAAAGGGCCTGCTAAGCTTCCAAAAAACTACGAGTTGCCTGAAATCTCAGCACACACTTTTTCACCCAATCTTGATGAAACTTTCAGGTAATGATCA
>NW_027523531.1:0-45910 GCF_052094955.1 Ictidomys tridecemlineatus
GGATCATAGCAGACAGCAGAGGTTGGAGACTGAGGTGCAGAAGGATCATTACAGAGAGCAGAGGTTGGAGACTGGGGTCAGAAAGACAGTTACAGTGAGCACAGTTTGGAAACTGGTGTGTAGAAGAAATGTTGCAGTGAGCAGAGATTGGAGACTGGGGTGAAGAAGGCCTGTTACAGAGAGCAGAGTTTGGAGACTTGGGTGCTGAAGGTCTGTTACAGAGATCAGATGTTTCAGACTAGGGTACAGAAAAACTGTTATAGATAGCACAGTTTATAGACTGGGGTGCAGAAGGATATTATAGAGAGCAGAGTTTGGAGACTGAGGTGCAGAAGGACTGTTACAGAGAGCAGAGGTTGGAGACTGGGGTGCATAATGATTGTTGCAGAGAGCATAGTTTTCAGACTGAGGTGCAGAAGGACTGTTGCAGAGAGCATATATTCGAGACTGAGGTGCAGAAAGAGTGTTTCCGAGACGAGAACTTGGAGACTGGGGTGGAGAAAGATTGTTGAAGGGAGCAGAGGTTGGAGACTGGGGTGCAGAAGGACTGTTATAGGGAGCAGAGATTATAGACTGGGGTGCAGAAGGCCTGGTACAGAGAGCAGAGCTTTGACACTGTGATGCAGAATGATTGCTGATAGCTGGTGAGTTTCCTTCTGGACACCTTCTTTTCCGCACAGTCCTTCAGGCCCTCTCTTTTCACCGTGCTCTCTTTTGGCTTTATGAGCACCTGTGACTTCCACAGTCTCTCTAAGCCATGACTCCCAGGCCTATCTCCTGGGAACCTGTCCCACTGCCTTCTGGAATTTCCTCGGGGAGACCCCGAAGGTACCCAGACTCCAGGCCCAACCTCCTTTCTCTTTTTCTCTTCCCAGACACGCTCCTTCTCATTTTTTTTATGTTTTAATGAGTGTTCGCACTGCCTCTCAGCTACCCCACAGACCAGGTGCCCTCTTGTGTCCTCGTCACCAGGACTTTAAAGTGCTACACCCAGGGCTCCTCTTCAGAGCTTTTCCCCAAGCTCCAAATGTCACATCTTCAGTTACGAGATATTTCCTTTTAATCTTGTTTTGGCACCCGATTACTCTCCCAGACGACATGAAGGTATTCTAACTAAAGCACATGGACTGTAGGGACTATTATGGCTTACAAATAAGGTATCCCCCCACCAAAAGCTCAGGGTCAGCCACAGTAGCAGTGTTCAGAGGTGAAATGATTAGACTGTGAAACTTGTGACCTAATCTGTGGATCCATCCATTTTGTGTGTTAATTATCTGAAAGGCCCACTGTACTGAGAGGAGTGTGGTTAGGTGGAGTGCTGCCAGGGACATGCCCTGGGGAATCACATCTTGTTTCCTGCAAACTGTCTCCCCCTGTCACCTCCTCTGCCCCAACCTTCTGGCTGCCATGAGCTAGGGACTCTTTTCCCCTTGTTCCCTTGCACATCTATGTCCCACCTAATCTTAGACAGGCAGCAATGGGACAGCTGGCCCCAGACCAAACCTCCAAGCCAGGAGGCCAGAGTGCATCTTTCCCTCCGGGTTGTTCTGGTCAGGCCTGTGGTAACTGTGGCAACCGTGGACTTACTCAGGGAGTAAGTGTTATGACTGGATTGAACCCACAACCGTTTCCTAAATCCACAAATTCTGTCATTTTCAGAGCTCAAGCCATTTCCTTCTGGATGGCCTGTTTCCAGCCTGCCCTCACCTAGAATGCAGTCTACTAGTGATTATTGAGATTCTCCAGCCGTCCTGGTCCTGCCCATTTGCACACCACAGATAGCTCCTAGGCAGCCAGACCCATGGACCTCCTGCTGCCCACTGAGGAGAAAAAAGAGATTTTCTGAGGACCCTGTTAGAAGTCCACTCTTATTTTTTTTTTAAAGACCACACTCAGAGGGCATGTTTCAGGCATTCCTTCACATGCATCTTTGAGAAATCAGACTCACAATGATTTTTGTGATTCTCTCCCAGGATCCAATAACCACCACTCTACTCTCTACTTCTCTGAGATCAACTTTTTAGCTTCCACAAAAAAGTGAAAAACTGCTATTTCTTTTTATGTGTCTGGCTTATTTCACTTAATATAATTTCGCCATGAGCTAGTTTAAATAGAAACTTCACAACAATTTCTTTTATGTCAGATTTAAATTTTATTCTGAAGAGATAATTCGAAATGGTCACATATGTTTATGTAGGAAAATGTTCATTAAAATATTTATAAGACTGGAGATGATCTGAATGTTTATCCAAAGGGGAGAGATTAAGTTTATTTAAGAGAGATGTAAGTTTATTGATCATCTCAATAGATGCAGAAAAAGCATTTAAAAAATATAGCACCCCTACCTGTAAAAACAGTAGAAACACTATGGACAGAAGGAACTTTGTAAAAGCATTGTAAACGCTATCTATGCTAAACCCAAGGAAGCATCATTCTAAGTGGAGAAAGATTGAAAGCATTCACTCTAAAAACTGGAAGCAGACAGGGTGCCCCCTCTTTCACCACTTCTATTCAACTTCATCCTTGAAATTGCCAGAGCCATTGGACAAAAGAAAGAAATTAAAGGTATACAAATAGGTCAAGAAGAATTCAAATCTCACTCTTTGCTGATAGGATCATGTCATCTTCTTAAATTTTTTATTAGAGCATAATAGTTATACATAGAAGTTGGGTTGCTTTGGAAAAGATCCTACGTGCATGGAATCTGATTTACTCCATTCAGTCCCCACCCCCCATCTCTCTCCTTTTCCCGCCCCCATTCTCCTTTCTCTACTGATCTTTCTTTGGGTCATTTATCTGTTAATTTCTTTCTTGTGCTTTCTACATACACATACAGGTGCAGTCCCCTGTGGTAGACTTCCATGTGCACATAACATGATCTGCGTAAAGACATTTCACATTCCTTCCCTTCACAAACATCTACGCCCTCTCATTCTCCTTCTACTCCACTGATCTTCCCTGTATACTTAAGATAGCCAGTCCAACCCCACTTCATCAACTTCTTTCCTCTATTCTGCTCTGGCCCTGATAATTTCAGCATTGTACAGGAATAGTTAACTTCTGCCTTTCTGAACACAGAGATCAAGATTGATGTAAAATGAGAAAAACTCTAAATTGGATAACACTGAAGGCAACACCGACTGCTTCTGTAGATGATGACTCTGCTTTGTAGATTTTTTTCTTAACATTTGCAATGAAAATGAACTTCTCCAAAAATCCTATGTTTACATAAAAGGACAAAAGGAGAAAGAGATTACTGAGGGTGTGAGAAATGACTTCACACCATGATGAGGTCGAATGGCTTTCTGTTGGCTTCTAGCAATTCTCTGGTTACTCCCACCCACCATCACCCCTGCAAATGTGTGCGGCTCCATGGCTCTGATTCCCTGAGACCAGTCCCACAGGTTATTAGTCTCCAGGCTGCTTTTCATTTGATATTATTTGCCATGTTGCTGCAGATTAACAAGCCTGTTTGGGGTGCTCTCAGTCCATTCTCATCATGGTCTCTTTTTCTCTGTTTTGTAGCTATGACAACATTGGAAATGAGCAATCAATCTTTTGTCACTGAATTCATCTTCTTGGGATTTTCAAACCACTACAACCTACAGGGCTGGTTTTTCCTGCTCTTTCTGGTCATTTACCTGACCACTCTCCTGGGTAAACATGCTCATAATAGTGGCCACCAGGGTCAGTCCTGCTCTCCACACACCAATGTACTGTTTCCTCAGCAATTTGAGCTTCTTGGACGTCTGCTACACATCCACCACCCTCCCAGTACTGCTGGTGAACTTCTTCTGGGAGAAGAAGGCCATTTCTTATGAGGGCTGCCTTTCCCAGATCTTCTTCTTGGTGACAAGTGCTAGCACAGAAGGCGTCTTACTGGCTTTGTGGCCAGTATGACTGCTGTGTGGCCACCTGCCGTCCTCCTCAGTACCCAGTCATCATGAGTTTGAAGGTCTGTGTTAGGCTGGTGACTGATTCCTGGCTGTGTGGGCTGGTGAATTTGGTCACACACACGGTGCTGGCCATCACACTCACTCTGGGTGGGCCCCATTAGTTCAGCCACTTTCTCTGTGACACCTCATTGCTCCTGAAGCTCTCCTGCTAAGACACCTCTGTCAACGAGTCTGCGCTCCACGTGGTCAGTGCCATCATGGGCCTGAGCCCCTGCCTTTTCACTGCAGGCTCCTATGCACTCATCATGGCGGCCATTCTGGGAATTCCCTCTGCCCATGGCAGGAGGAAGGCCTTCTCCACGTGTGCGTCCTTCCTCACTCTCGTGGTGGTCTTCTATGGAACAGCCAACTTCCACTATGACAGGCCCAGAGAAAGCTGGACATGGACACCCTGGTCTCTGTGCTCTTCTGTGTGGTGATCCCCATGTTGAAGCCCATCATTCATAGCCTGAGAAGCAACGAGGTCCAGAGTTCCCTGAGGAAGCTTGCTGGGAGACAGACTGTATAGTGATATTAGAACTAGATGATGGTTTCATTCTAGGAAATGTCTTAGTTGTAGAAATATGTGAACTCTTCCGCAGCAATTACAAGAGTGCTCTCTTTATACACAGTGTCTCATGACAAATGTGGTGCCACTCAAACCAGGGGAAGCACACTGTCCTTAGTATTTGACACATTGTGAACTCACCTGGGTTCTCTAATCCACAGGTATTTCACAATATTTTTATTACTTTTCTCTCCAAAAAAAGCCTGTACACAAAGCAGTAAATTTCCTTTCCCCCAATATTGAAGCTCTAGCCCACACTAGTGAATGTGAAGTGGTATGTGCACTGTGACTTTGACTTGCATTTTCCTAATGGATCTTGATTCTAAGTTTTAAATAAACACCATTTCTGTGTTTCTCCTTCACATGTGGAAAGACCCATGTATACACTCGAGTTTCTGTGGATATTTTTAATGAAGTAATACTATATACGCCTTGTGGATCTGACTCCTTTCACTTAGGATGTTTGCAATTTTCAGTTATATTGTAGCTTGTATTAGTATTTTAGTTTATTCCTCCTTTTTGTGACTGATTTCCATCTTATGAAAATGCCACATTTCTTTGTTCATTTCCCACTGGATAGTAATTTTTACTTTGTGTCTGTGTGGGTGTCGTAATGCAGATTGAACCCGGAGCCTCCTGCACACTAAACAATGTTCTACCACTAAGCCAAAGCCCAACCCTTTTAAAAATTTTGTTTTGAGACAGGGTCTTGTAAATTTGCCCAGGTTGTCCCTGAATTTGTGATCCTCCTGCCTCAGCTTTTTGAGTAGCTAGATTACAGACCTGTCTGGTCATTTTCACTTTTTGACTAATATGAATAAGATTCGTATATATAATATGAACATTATATATAATATGAACATTATATGAACATTCATGTACAAATAATTTGTGGACAACTTTTTTTATCTTGAGTTTGTAAGTACGATCGTTAACTGCATATTTAACTTTCTGAAGAAGTTCCAGATCATTTTCAGACCAGTGGAACCAGCTTACCTTATTATTAAGAGTGGTGAATAAAGCTTCTGATTTCCTCACTCCCTTAACAACACATCATTATCATTCCTTTTATTGTGACGACCCTGGAATGTGTGAAGGGCTTCATCAAATGTGCTTTAGCTTTGCATTTCCCTGGTGGCTAATCATTTTAAGCTCTTTTAGGAGTACTGTTAATGTGTCTCTTCTAAGAATGAGGAAAACCCCATTGTATTATGGGAAATTTTAAGTTTTAGAGACTTACCTCCTTATATCATACTTTTATTTTTATTTTTGTGCAGTAAAATACTACAAGACTTTCAAGAATGTTGTCTTTTCTCCATCTGTGCCCAAAAGAGCTGTTTGATGACTCTTTTTTACCCTACTTTTAAACTCCATAGCAAACAATTTCTTCACTAGGTCATGAGCAGTATCATAAAATTAAGGGGCACGAAGTCATACAGGGTTTGGTAAGGGATCAGCCCTTAGCAGGAGTGGATCAGCTAAAGATAGTGGGGATGCTTTTAATATTGTGGCTTCTGATAACTGTCAATCTGGCAAAGTATGTAACATGAAGGAAAAACTTCATATGCCGTGACAAATCCATCCCAATAAGTGTACAACCATCCTGAGCCCTTCTCTCCCTAGTGGGAAGGGAAGGCAGTCTTGAGATTTCAGCCACCCACAAATTCTTAGCAGAAATCTCACTCTGAACTTCGCTCAGCCACATCCCAGAAGAGAGAGGACGCTGATCTTCTCGCTGCATGCTGGAAACAGGTTTTTGAGAAGACATTAATGTATGAAACAGATAATTAACTGCTCTCCATTGATGCAGTTGAACTCAAGCCGTTGCCCTTGAATTGTGTTTGCATACGGAGGAGTCCCAGAGCAGCTGCAGAGGAAAGGCTCGATGAATATTTTCAACAGGTCAGCCCCAGACCTCTATAAATGTCCATCACAGAAAAATGAATTGTGAGAGATCAGAAAATTTTGACTCCTTCATGAGGCCACAGATATGCGACAGGCAACTTTCAGAATAACAGGTCCATTTTGTGGTGAATGGAGACCTACAGCCAGTTTTACCAAGAGCTTACTTTGCAACCCAGGTGCTAGCATGGAGAGCAGCAAGGGCCACACCAAAACCAGAAATCTACCCCTCTCTGTGAGAGTTGCTGGTAAGTAGTTTATTTACCATCACAATTTTCAAAAATACTATCCCAGAATCAGGATACACCTACACCTTAAAAACATATTACAGAATATTGTACATATTTTCATTACCATTTTGATGGCATTTACGTAATGACCTATCGTAGCACCTTTTCTATGTGTGTCTAAGTTTCCACAATACTACTTGTATTGCCAGAGTAGAAATAACTACAGAGGTTTTCACAAAACCTGAGGGATTTAGCATGATGCCTCCAGTACTGGAAGAAAACCCAAAACATAACCAGAAAACCTGGGATGCCTAAATTCCTTAAGTGAGATGATGTGTGTGGAAATTTACTTATGGTAAACAATAGATAATGCTAAGTGTTAATCCTCTGCTTTTGATGAGCAGGACAGAAAGGAATAATTTTTAGGGAGAAAGTATAGGGACACATTCCCATGATGATACAATATAGCATTAAAATAGACCTACCAAAATATCTGTTTAAATAAAAATCATTATTGTAGAAGAAGTTATGTTTAGAAACGTATTCATTCACTAACTAGGGGTTTTCATCTTTATCTTACAACACATGGATGCTTGGGGAGGGGAGTTGCAAGCAATTTATTAACTGTAATAAATCCCTGAAGCTTGTAAGTAATCTACTTCATACACAACCCCCCTCCTTTAAAAATATTATATTTTGGGGTCACTCATAAGTGACTTCATTCTTGGTTACCTGACTTTGAGATGACTGATTGGGAAAGAAAGATGCAGTGCTGCTTGTTCTGTGGGAACTGAGCCAATGGTCTCCATAAGGGATATGTTTAGGAGTCAGGAGACACTGAGTTCCTCAGAAGCCGCTGGGCTATGCTGCCTCACTTATGCCCACAGAGGCTTTATTTTTTTCAGTAAGATATCTGCACCAGAACCACTGAACAGAAATGTCCTCTAGCCTCTGTCAAGTCTCTGTTAGATCCTTTAGGACCCACACAGTACCGTCTTTAAAGAATCTTTTAAATACTTTGCTCCATGGATGTACTTGACAGACCTTCTTCATTCTTCAAACCTTTACTGAATGCACATTTACACAAGGTGTTGCCCTAGTGTTTAGAACACAATTGAGAGGCCCAACTAGGACCTGGACGAGCGCATATTCAAGATGGAATGAGAAACTTTGAAAAGTATTAAGTGCTCCTTTCCCAGAGCTCCCAAGGAAACACTAAGAAAAAATAATGATAATTTGTAGATTACATAGAATTGTTACCAAGTTTCCTGCACATATTGAGTTCATCTTCCCATTAGATTGTAAGTTGGTTGAAGGACAGTGTCAGAGACCAGCTCCAACAGGGGGTCTCAGGAGACGAATGGATGGTGAGGAGTCAGCAAAAGAGGGTGTGGAGAAACAACACAGACACCAAAGTGAAGGTGTTGATCCCGATCTTTACTTGTAAAGTTGATCATATATACTTTTCATTTTGGCAGGCTTACAGTACTTTGTGGTTACAAAACAGGAATCATTATTCAAACAAAACAAAATGTTACGTAGCTACAATTAGAATAGAAGAATGTATCTTGGCTGATGCATAAGCTAGCATTTGTACTTTCAGTTCGAGTTTTGCTTTAAGCTGTTTCTGCTTAGTTCACTTTTAATAATAGTTACAAATGTCCTAAACTATTGGCCTATACCTTGACTATTGTTTCTTGACTTACTGACTGCAACTGGTGCTGTGCTTATGGCAAGTAGTTGATTTGTTATTACTTGTAATCAAACAAAAGTAAGAGCACAAACCATTGTGCACAGGAACAAGAACAAGTTGCCCAGTACTAAGCACTAATCTATCTTCTTAACATTAATTTTTCTTCTCTAGATTTTAATTTAATTTCTCAAAAACTTCCTTGACAGGAATACAGGGAGTTTTTCTTTAGACATTAACATTTTACACTCCACAGCTGATTCATGGCATTCAGAGCTAACAGATCTATGCTTTAGAAGTAGTTGCATTAATTAGGAAAGTCATGATTTTTCCTTTATACTTAATGGTCATATGAGAAATCAGAACTATACTTATTAAAGAAATACAAAAACAAATCAGCCTATTCCCAGAAACATACTGTGCTCCTCCAGAGGATGGATGCCTTGCACCATCCACCTCAGTAGGGCCTTGCCATTGCCTGAGTCAGGGGAGGGGCTCAGCAGGACAGGGATCAGATATAATCCTCTTTGGATTTCTTAGTAGATCTGGCTTAGGACTAAATTAGACCCTGTATAGGAACAAAATTGGTTTGAATTAAAACTAACCACTACCAAAAAAAGAAAATTTTAAATCCTAAATGGTAAAGAGAATTTTTTATTTTGAAGAATTTTATAACTAGAAGGCTCTGACATATCGTAAGAGGTAATAATTTATCTTCCCTTTCCCCTTTATGCTAGAAGAAGCACAGGTGAAATAAAAAGAACTGAAAGAGCTGGCACAGTGGTGCACGCCTGTAACCCAGGAGCTCAGGAGGCTGAGGCAGAAGGATAGTGAGTTCAAAGACAGCCTCAGCAAAAACAAGGCACCAAGAAACTCAGTGAGACCCTGTCTCTAAATAAAATATAAAATAGGGCTGGGGATGTGGCTCCGTGGTCAAGCCCGTGAGTTCAATCTCCGGTAACTGCCCCCCTACACCCCGGCCTCAAAAAAACAGAACTTAAAGAGATGTTAAATGCTGAATTGAGTGCTGAATCTCCAAGACAGGAGGAAGGCTTTTTCCTGGTGAATTTGTTAAGATTTTAAACCGACCAGTTAGGGGTAAGGGCATCCCTGCATGTTAGGTGAAAGAGCCCAGCCTCCCCCAAAGTGTTTCTTTGGATCAGCATCACTGGAAACACTTGGAACTCACTGACTGAGGCCAACTGTTCTGCACAATAACCTCTGATCTTTCCCTGGGCTCCAAGCACCCACACCACATGGAAGGATATGAGGACAATTCTGGGCCAGGCCAGATAGCTCATAGATTTCACAGTAATAAATTCACATTGCCACAATCACCTGAAACCATTCAAATATTTTTTATGTATAAATTGATCTTGTACTGTGTGTGTGTGTGTGTGTGTGTGTGTGTGTGTGTGTGTGTGTGTGTGTGTGTTTTAAGCAATTTACTGGGCAACATGAAAATTGGATCTAAAAATTTTAATCATTGCTTGTGCTATTGAGATCAAATAGGAATCATTGTTTCTCTGATGTGCATAAGGGTTTTCATGATCACACTATTCTTCCTCGTTTTGTTCATGCCCATTTTTTTTTGTTTGAGAAAATGAATCCCTAAGGTTAGTCAGCAAAACATTTCATTTATTGCCAAAGCAAAAAAAAAAAAAAAAGAAAAGTTCTTCTTTAAGACTCTAGACTTATTTATTTTATTTTGTTTATATTTAGATTTTAAAATTAGTTTTGCTTAACTGAAGAACCGACTTTCTATTTAAATTTAAATACTTTAAGCTTCTTAAGGCCCTGAGATTTGGAATTTTAATGAAAGCTGTGTTGGCCTATTAATCATGTGCAATGAATTATTAGAACCAAAGACAAGAATGTCTGGGCATTGAAGATAATAAGACAGTTTACTAATATATGGTATTATCATCAGGTAACAAAATATCACTTCAAATAAGAGTTATTACATGATAAATTTTCTGAGTCAATTTCTTTTTTGTTTCTTAAATCATAATTGTTAATACATATTAAATGTACAAATTAATGTACATTATGCAAATTAAAGAGATTCATTGATGTTTCCCTACATGCATTGATATATTATGCATTAATTTCAATTCATTTTTCGGTAACATGGGGATAATAGGTTATCTTATACGTTGTTGTGTAAACCAAATAAGTTAATGCATGTAAAAGTCTTATAGGCATTTAATAAGTGTTAGGTATTTTTATCTAATGTGTATCTCTATTCGTTACTCAATTTGAAAAATCCTGATTGGATTCAGGTATGTAAAAATTCATCTTTTCAAAGAAATTCACTGAGTTTTGAATAAATGGATTATCCAAAATTCAATCTAATTTTTACAGAAAACATGCCACTTTTAAACTACATTAAACAAGGTTTTTAAAGTCAGGCATTTATGTGTATTGAAACAATCGAAGAAGACTCACACTCAAATTATTTTTCTATGAAATATGCCCTAGATGATTATGATGATTATGGTTATTATTATTGCAGAGCAGAGGGTTTACTATTAAGTTGATCTAATTCCTATGCTGCATTATATAAATTCTAAGGAGCAAGTACATATTGTGTCAAAAAGTGTCATTCATGAGTTATGATTGTTAATAATGGATTCTAATGGTGACCATGATGATGATTCAATCTAATGCCCTACATTAATAAAGAGCATAGAGAATATGGAAAATTGTTTGGGTATCATCCTTTACCCTACCCCACACCCCAGACCTACAAGAAATTAGCCAGCAAAACCAAGGAAAAACTTATATGTAGATAAAATTATATAAACATACATTGGGAGATTTTTTTAATGCCCCATGAAATTGTCCATCTTGAACTGACCTTTATATTTAAGACCTTTACAATAGCAGTATGCACAACTTCAGAGATTGTGTTTTTAAAACCTCAACATTTACGTTTAGTTTTCTCTTTTACACATCCACAGACCATGTACCAATTTCCCATAGTAAAATCTGCTGGAACTGCCTTCTATGTAGAATTTTATTTCTTTTTCTGAAAACATCTAGATATCTTCCTATAAAAGAGATTATCATATTGATCTTTTTGATAAGGGGAGTTAAAAGAAAGTACATGTCACTGATTTCTAAATGACTTGAAGTTCATCCAGGTAGTTGATAGAGAAAACAGAGAACGTAAGAAATGTCAAGTACATGTAGCTTCCAGCTCCATTACAAAGTAGATATATTTTAAATCAATGCTAATAAGGTAACCTCTTGTTTAGGGAAATTATTTAGAGAAAATGATACCTACAACTGACCTAGATAGTGTGGTGTTTTTAGTCATTTCTGGATAAACTTTTACTACAATTTTCGTGAACACCAAGTATCACAAGAATCCATACCTTCTCTATTTTCTTCTCTACTTTCTCTCTTCTCCTGAGGGATTTCATATTCACCCTTTGCTGTAACAGTTGCCTTCAAGACAATGACTCCCAAATCCACACCTGCAGTTCTAGGCTGTCTGTGAAGGGCATTTCCACGTGATTATTCCACAGATAACTCACATTCAACATTACTCAAATCAAATCCACAAAAGCCTCCTCTACATCTGCTATTCCTCACATATTCCTGTTTTCCTGAGTGATCCCAACAGCTAGCCAGCCTGCCCAAACTGATTTGGTGTCTTTACCGTGTCCTCTTCAACTAGGACTTTTAAATTCTCCATATCCTTCTCAATGAGGGCTTCAGAGATTATCTCCCACCCTCAACACAGCACGTCTTCAGATATAGACCACTTCATTTTGATCTTGTTTTAGCACTCAGATCACTGTCTTGAACTAAATAGGTGTGTCTAAAACCTGGGGAATCAGGTTTCACAGTTATCAACCCCTGCTCCTTGGACTCACACGCACAAATCCATGAGTGGGTCTATCTGCGTGTTCTAGACCTAGAGATTTGATGATTTTCTAAAACCCAGTCTATCTCCCTCCAGATGTCCCTGTTTTCAGTCTGCACTCACCTGAAAATGATTTATGGTCCCCTATTGTTGATACTCTGCAATCATTGATGTCCATGCTCATACCCAAGCCTGGCTTCCAGAGACACACCTGGGCTCTCTGGTGGCCCATGGCATGGTGGGGGGTGGGACGTTTTCTGAGGTTTCTATTGCCAAGTACCTTGCTTAGAAATCAGGCCTGAAACAGCTTCACAGAGCCTAGTCCCGGCCCAATAGGCGGATACCCTGCCACCTCCCCTGAAGTAGCAGGCTCCTCAGAATGACCCAGGGCTTGGCAGCATCCACTGGTACTATCCCACAAGCCCCTTGGAGCCTAGCTGGACTCTCCATAGAAACAGGGTACATCTCTATGGAAATGGGCTCCCTCCTCCCGCCCCAGTGTGATGCAGCTCTCAGAGAAGCTCAATAGTGAGGGTCTATCCATTTAAAGCAATTAGGATAACCAAGTGTTCTGAGCTTGCTGAGCCTTAGATGGCAGATTCCTGCTATATTCTTTGAGATTTCTGTCATCAATGTTGCCTGAGATGCAAACTTGCCATCTCACTAACTATAAGACAGTGTTCTCAGTCAAGACCAATCCCACAACCAATAACACTCACACACACACACACACACACACACACATGCACACGCCCATCCATCATGGTGAGCAAGGCTTTGTATCTGTGATACAGACTGAATGCACCCACCAATCACATTCACTGCTTCAAACAGATCGTGATCAGGAAACAACTGATGTCACTTGTAAAATGTGATATGTCCTGGACTATCACTGGGGTAAAAAAGAAGTAGAGAAATGCAAAAAATGGGAGAAAATAAATAACCTCATAGAGACCTAAAAAAATATTTAGATGTGGTTCCAACCAATCCTGACATAAAAATCATCTTGAAACAATGCTTTCACTTCTATTTATCAATTTACTTACTTACTTACTTACTTACTTACTGTAGTACTGGGGATTGAACCCAGTGGAACTCTACCATGAAGCTATATCCGTTGCCCTTTCAATTATTTGGGGTGAAGGGGCTTGCAGAGTTTCAAATTTATGATCCTCCTGCCTTAGTCTCCCAGATACCTGGGATTACAGGCAGGTACCACTCTTCCCCATTAATTACTTATTTTTAAAATAAGGCTATTTTTAAAAATTGAACTATAATTTGTACTCAAAGAATGCACAGATCTAAAGTGTACAGGTTTATAATATTTTACACATATATGAACTTCCAAAAATCAGGATATAAAACATTTCCATCACTTTAGAAAATTCCTTCATGCGTCAACTGATATCACCCCTGAGCTCCAAAAAAAAAAAAAAGAAGACCACTATTATTACTTGACCATTATATTTGTTTTGCTAATTTTTGAACTTTATTTAAAGGAAACATACAGTATATATTTTGTATCTGGCTTCTTTCACCCAGAATTTTTTTTCATATTTGTCAATGTTATTAATGTTCCAGTATTTGTGTTTCAAAAGTAACTGAATTATTCCACTGCATGATAAACCGTGATTTGTCTTCTGTCCTTCTGCTGAAGGCATAATATTTGTTTGAGTTATTATGAATTTTTACACAAGAATTTTTGAACTGTGCATTAATTTCCTTGGAAATATTGTAAGAATAGGATTGTTTTGAATAGAATAACTACATATTTAACTAAATTAGAAATTACTAAATATTTTTGAAAACTAAGTGTATAGACTTTAAATTTCACCTTGAGTATTGAAATAGCTATAGAAATAGCTAGAAAGCATGTTGTTTTCATCATTATAATAACAAAAAAGAGCAGAAGAAAATGCAAATTAATGACTTTCCTTGACTTTATTAGCGATGAAGATTATAAGGCAAACAACTTACCAAAGTCTGGGGAGAGATAAGCAACCAAAATAATCAAGGCATTTTTTTAACTATGGGAGAACTCACTAGATACATAGGAGTTTATTTATTAAAAAAAAACTCAAATAAAATATAGTTAATGGATTGCTAAGACTAAGTATAGACTTGTTTAAGAGCATAAAGACCCAGAGGGGTATAGACATAAGATGTTTGTATTTTTTCTTTTTCTCCATGGATTCCACCAAATGCTCCCAGGAAGATAGGGAAGTATTCTGAGAAAGTGTCTTTAACGGTATCATTTCTTGGATAGGTGGAGAGACAAAGAGCAGCAACAGCAGCCAAAACTCTTCCCAGACCCATTTTCTGATTTTTTGCATAGAACAAAAGCTGTAATCTTAGGGGCAAGAGTAATAGAAACTGTTACATTAGGACACTCAACGGAAAAACTTTGCAGCTATGGAAAGGAACAGTCCAGAATGTCTAACGTCGGGAGGAATAAGAACTAGGCTCAGCCATATTGCTAGAAAGTGGGTCACTGTGAAGGCCATATCCCTGTAACTGAGTTTACAGTACCTAAGGCAGGGCTTCCTGGAAACATCAGAAATCCCTTCTCTGTTTCCCACTAGTCAGCTAACATGCATTGACTGAAAATAACAGTAGAATACAGCTGAGAATTCTTCAAGAAATAGATTATCTCTGGAGAACAGCGAAAATAGAATACACAAAATCAAGCAGGGAACAATATTAACAATCTGAACTCAGCCATACAGAATAAGGATAACATTACAGTCAATTGAGATCAATCCCAGAATGCAAGGCTGGTTCAATATTCAAAAATTCAATCAACCGAATTTCCATAGTGACAGACTAAATAAGAAAAAATATATATCATTTAAACAGATGCAGAGAAAATAAGAAAATTCAATATCTATTTATGATAAAAATTATAACTAAATGAAACTAGGGGCAAAGTCCAGTGGTAGAGTGCATGCTTAGTATGCATAAGGCTCTGAATTCAAAACCCAGCACACATACACCAAAAAAAGAAAAAAAAAACCACTAGTAAAAAATAGATAGACATTTTTTAAATTGATAAAAGGCATTGAGTAAATGTAATGTGACAGACACATAGCTTATATTATCTCAAAACTTTTTTCAGCAGTTGTGAAATAGACATCATTAATATCCTAAGCAAGGAACAAACTGAGGAATAGAGATGAGCTGACTTTTTTACAAACAACATCTAGTAATCAACAGCTGGATTTAAATTCACATCTATCTGGACCAAGAGCCTACTGTTTTACTATAATATTTTTAATTTAAGATTAAAAAAGAAACAGAAATTTTAGTTCAAAACAATGGATCACGGATTAGCATGGGTAACTTGATAGAAAATCAGTAATTGTATCAATCATTTTTTTTCAGGAAATGTAATATTTGGTGAGGTAAATCTTATAATAAAAAAGAAAAAATACCTAAGTATATATCATTTGTCAAAATTTCTTGTATCTAATAAAACTTAAAAAATAAAAGTTTCTACTGAAAAAAATAGATCAATGTATTTAAAAGCAGGTGACTTATAATTTTACTTTTAAGAAATAATAAGAGATGATCACAGATACATATGTATGAAAGCTTCTATTCCAATATTTATGATAGTAAACTGAATGGAAGGTTTCTATGTTCAATAAAAAAAGAGATATTAACTTAATTTCATGTTAGGAAATTAAGATTACAAGGCAAACAACTAAATAGAGTACAACAATATTGGGAAATTTTGCTTTGGATATTTTAAAGATATATAGGGGTAGAATGGAATGAATGCAAACAGAGCTTTGATTTTTTGATCTGTTCTATTCTTCTGAATAACTTTCTACATTTTGTTGATTTTTCCACAATGAAAACTTATTACTTGAAATAACAGACATACAAAAAAGAATTTATCACAGTGAAGCACAGTGTTAGGAGGGAGATACTGCAGATTCAATGAGACACAGGGGTTGATAGCTGGTTGTGCATTTTGACCAAGTCTCCATTTATTCTTACAAAAGAGCACCCATGCAAAAGTCTGTGAGAAGTTATGCTCTCTCTAAAGTCATTCCTATACGTCTCTTTCCAGAGTCCAGGCATCTCTGTATACAATAATATTTGCCATGTTACTGCAGATTAACAAGCCTGTTTGGGGTGCTCAGTCCATTCTCGTCATGGTCTCTTTTTCTCTGTTTTGTAGCTATGATACCATTGGAAATGAGCAATCAATCATTTGTCACTGAATTCATCTTCTTGGGATTTTCCAACCACTCCAACCTACAGGGCTGGTTCTTCCTGCTCTTTCTGGTCATTTACCTGACCACTCTCCTGGGGAACATGCTAATAATAGTGGCCACCAGGGTCAGTCCTGCTCTCCACACTCCAATGTACTTTTTTCTCAGCAATTTGAGCATCTTGGACGTCTGCTAAACATCCACCACACTCCCAGTACAGCTGGTGAACTTCTTCTGGGAAAAGAAGGCCATTTCTTATGAGGGCTACCTTTCCCAGATCTACTTCTTGGTGACAAGTGCTGGCACAGAAGGCTTCTTACTGACTGTGTGGCCAGTATGACTGCTGTGTGGCCACCTGCCATCCTCCTCAGTACCCAGTCATCATGAGTGTGAAGGTCTGTGTTGGCATGGTGACTGGTTCCTGGCTGTGTGGGCTGGTGAATTTGGTCACACACATGGTGCTGGCCATCACACTCACTCTGTGTGGGCCCCACCAGTTCAGCCACTTTCTCTTTGACATCCCATTGCTCCTGAAGCTCTCCTGCTCAGAGACCTCTGTCATCGAGTCTGTGTTCCACATTGTCAGTTCCATCATGTGCCTGAGCCCCTGCCTCTTCACTGCAGGCTCCTATGCATTCATCATGGCGGCCATCCTGGGAATTCCCTCTGCCCAGGTCAGAAGGAAGGCCTTCTCCATCTGTGTGTCCCCCCTCACTGTCATGGTGGACTTCTAAGGAACAGCCAACTTCCACTATGACAGGCCCAGAGAAGGCTGGACATGGACACCATGGTCTCTGTGCTCTTCTGTGTGGTGAGCCCCCTGTCGAGCCCCGTCATTCACAGCCTGAGAAGCAATGAGGTCCAGAGTGCCCTGAGGAAGCTGGCTGGAGGGTGTGCATCCCTTTGCACGATCAAAGTCTAGACCAATCTTCAAACTGGAGTATACAGTCATCTGAAAAAAGATGCCTCCCAGGGACTTCTGGGCACCTGGTTAGAGAGTCTGTATCTTGAGCTTCAACTCAAACTCCTGCTTTTAAAATCTCTGAGACTCCTTTCTCTCCTCTCTTTTCACAAACACCCTTTTCCCACTTTCAGGTTCAACTGTGTCGGACACCTTGTGTGGGTGTTCAGCACCATCTCTGTCCTTCTGTGTTCTCCCCACACCAGAGGGACAGAAAGTACGAGAACCTCGTTTCTCAGACTCCCCCGACGGCAGGCCTCAATTTTAAGAGGTTCTGTCAAGATTAGCTAAACACTAGGCAGAGAAGAAGAAAGGAAAACAAGAAAGCAGGATATTTGGAGCCCATAGCAGCAGCAGAAAACCAGCCCTGTAGAGGCAGGAACTAATCTCCTTGGTGCCAGGAGCTTTGTGTGCAGGCTCCTAGATAGCTGTTCCTGAATGTGGGTCACAGTAGCATGGAATGAGCGTCTCTTTCCAGAGAAGCTAGGGTTTCCATATATGGGGTGGTGTCACCTGCCCTATTTTCCTTTTATCTTCCAGGTCTCCCAACCATTTTATAACTTTTTTCTGTGTCAACTTTCTCTACCCTAAGTCATCAAGAGTCGTTCTTCATCTCTACCTGACCACGGTGGCACTGACCACAATAGTGGTTTACATCAGAGATGGTTCTAGATAACAGATCTGAGACGGTAGATTGGATGTATGACCTGAGGGAATTGAATATGTTGATGATGTCACAGCCCATGGGAAAGGAGACCTGATAATTCCTGGTGTGCAATGACCCAACAGAGACTTTAAGTTATCGTGGCCTGAAATCAAATGTCTATGGAAAACTGAGCTTTTGGAATAACACCATCGACCTTCAGGGTGGGAATGAACATTACAACATGACTACAGACTGCTGTTACTGACTAGAGTGAGAGACTTACAGAAAGAAAATGATAGGTTCAAGCATTATATTCCTCCTTCAAGTCAGGTTCAGATCATCAGAAATATTTTCTCTCTGGAAACTGATATAGGTTAATATCAGAATAAAACATTTAATTCTCCAAATTGCAGAAGTACAAAGAAAATTATAAATCCACGATTTCTCCAGGTCTCTCTTATGTCAATTAGGACATTAATGGGGGAATGATTAAGACCCTGTTAATTAGAATGGCAAAAAACCAGTGGAATTCGACAAATCTCAGAGCCTTGAAACCTGAAATCTCCATTAACCCTCTTTGCTGTAAGAAGCAACCCCTCCTCCCACAAGGAGACTAGCTTTCCCTAAATTGAAGACCCCATGGTGAGTCTACCTGTGCAGTTGTCTTTTTTTTTTTTAAGAGAGAGTGAGAAAGGAGAGGGGAAGAGAGGGGAGGGGAGCGGGGAGAGAGAGAGAGAGAGAGAGAGAGAGAATTTTTAATATTCATTTTCTAGTTCTCGGCGGACACAACATCTTTGTTGGTATGTGGTGCTGAGGATCGAACCTGGGCCATATGCATGCCAGGCAATCGCACTACTGCTTGAGCCACATCCCCAGGCCAATTGTCTTTAAGATGCTCATCCATCATCCCACATTGTCACCAGACTCTTAATTGGGGTCTGATCCTAGAATGCCTCAGGTAAGAGTATAAAATATAGCCCAGGAGAGTATAAGGGTCACACCAAAATAAAAGGTAAATATTTTATTGTATTTTGTTAATAGGAGCCTTAAAAATATATAAGAGAATTTGTTTGAGTCTTCTAGACCAAAGAAGTCAGGACATATTGCTTGATCATCTTGAATGCAGTCACAGGGACTTAATGACCAGAAATGTTAGGGCCAAGGATTTTCCTGAGCCATGGGGAGTGCCTATTAGACTCTCTTTGATTTATGGACTGAAATCTGGACTCAGTGTTTGCCTAAGTTAATTAGCAATATGATCCTGGAATAATGGAGAGGATGGTGATCAGAAATAAATAAGGTGTTGGATGGCGTGTTATGTGACCCCTTCCCTGGCCTCACAGCTGGATCTGGAGGAGGGCCCGGAGCACCAGCCTTCGCTAAGGCCTCGTGGACATGCGTTCAGAAGGCAGCACCAGATCCTTGTGAAACCCGCAGCCACTGTCCTCGGCAGCCTGGGAAGACATTAACAGATGGCATCCTTGAAACGGGCTTCCTGATTTCAGTGAGAATAAGGGGATCCTGAAGTAGAAGAGGCCATGTGGTGGAGCAGTGATCAGAACATTTGAATCTATAGAGATTTTAGACAGTGGTAAATGATTGTGGTATTTATAGATGGCAAAAAATGGGCACCCTCCTAGAATAGTGCCTGTCCTATTTAATGTGAAACTCTTTTATTCACACTTCATTGGTGCATTGTAGTGGTCCATAATGGTGGGATTTGCTGACGCATATTTGAACATGCACGCAAAATAACTGTGAACTTTGGCCAATATCATTCCAATATTTCCCTTTTCCTCACCTCCTCCCCTGGTGCCTTGACTCTACTGATCAAATTTCATGATGGGACTCCCTTCCCAACTTTCCTTCCTTTTCCCTCTATAGCTTTAACAGATGAAAAACATACGACCCTTAACTTTCTGAGTTGCTTATTTCCCTTAATGTTCTGAAGATCCATTCATCTTCCAGCATGACATAATTTCTTTTCTTCTATATGGCTGAATGAAATTCCAGTGTGCATATACCAGATGTTCTTTATCCATTCGTCCACTCGGCTTGTTCATGGGCATGTATGTGTCATTATAGTATGATGACTTCGATCTGCTGTGATAAATACCAAGCAGAGGTAGAGATGGGTCGCAGGGTGGTCCATGGCTACTCCTGAGAAGCCTCCATTCTGACTTCCGTGGTGGTTGTGCTGATTTACATGCCCACCAACAGGGTGAGAGTGCTCCTTTCATTCCAATTCTCTCCTTGTCACACTAGTTTCTGTTTGTATTCTTGGTGGTTGCCTTTGTCACTGAAGTGAGATGAAATCTCAGGGTAGTCTTGACTTGCAAGTATTTTCATATATTTGTTGGCCACTCACATATTTTCTTCTAAGACGTGTCTGTTTAGTTCATTTATTTTCCCATTTGGTAATTGGGTTATTTGATAATTGGGTTATTTAATAATTGTGGGTTTGATGTTAAGTTTTTTGAGTTCTTTATTAATATTCTGAATATTCATCCTCTTTTAGAAGAGCACCTCATAAAGATTTTCTCCCTTTCCATAGGTTCTCTCTTCATATTCTAATTGTCTCCTTTGCTGTGCAGAACCTTCTTAATTTGATGCATCCTATTAGCTAACTTTTGGTGTTATCTCCTGAGCTTTGGCATCCTATTGAGAAAGTCATTGCCTCTGCCTGTAGGTTGGAGTATTGAGTTTGTTTTTTTCTAGAAACTGCATAATTTCTGGTTTAGTGCCTGGGTCTTTAATGCATTTTGATATGATTTTTTGCAGGTGAGCAATAGTTCAGGTCTCATTCTTCTGCATTTGGACAGAGGTGTAGAAGGACTGTTTCAGAGAGTAGATGTTAAAGACTGGGGTGAAGAATAACTGTTGCAGAGAGCAGAAGTTGGAGACTGAGGTGCAGAAGGACTGTTACAGAAAGCAGAGTTTGGAGACTGGGGTGCACAAGGATCATTGCAGAGAGCAGAGTTTTCGGATGAGGTGCAGAAGGACTGTTGCAGAGAGCAGATGTTGGAGACTGGGGTTCAGAAAGACTTTGCAGAGAGCAGAGGTTGCAGAAAATGGTGCAAAAGGATGGTTGCAGACAGCAGAGATTAGAGTCTGGGGTGCAGAAGGACCATTGCAGAGGTCAGAGTTTGGGAACTGAGGTACAGAAGGATTGTTACAGAGAACAGAAGTTGAAGACTCTGGTGCAGAAGGACCCTTACAGAGAGCAGAGGTTGGAGACTGCAGTACAGAAGACTGTTACAGAGAGCAGAGGTTAAAGACTGGGCTGGAGAAGAACTGTTTCCCAGAGCAGATGTTGGAGTCTGGGGTGCAAAACGACTGTTCCAGAGAGCAGAGGATGGAGACTGGGGTATAGAAAGACTTTTGCAGAGAGCAGAGGTTGCAGACTGAGTTGCAGAAGGACTGTTACAGAGGGCAGAGTGTGAGGACTGGGGTGGAAAACGACGGATACAGAAAGCAGAGTTTGGATACTGGGGTGCATAAGGACCCTTACAAAGAACAAAGTATGGAGACTGCGGTACAGACGGACATTTACAGAGAGCAAAGTTTAAAGACTGGGGTGCAGAAGAACTGTTATAGAGAACAGAGTTTGGAGACTGGGGTGCAGAAAGATTGTTGGGGTGAGCAGAGTATGGAGAATGGAAGGTAGAAGGACTGTTGCAGGGAGCAGAAGTTGAAGACTGGGTTATAGAAGGACTGCTGCAACGAGCAGATGTTGGAGACTTCGGTGTAGAAGGACTCTTGCAGAGAGCAGACGTTGGAGACTGGGGTTCAGGAATAATCTAACAGATAGCAGAGGTTAGAGAATGGGGCGAAGAAGGCCTGTTCTAGAGAGCAAAGTTTGGAGACTGGGGTGCAGAAGGACTGTTAGAGAGAGCAGAGTTTGGAGACTCGGTTGCAGAAGGATCTTACAAAGAGCATAGGTTTGATAATGAGGTGCAGAAGGACTGTTGCAGAGAGCAGAGGTTAAAGACTGGGGTGCAGAAGGATGTTTGCAGAGAGAAGAGGTTGGAGATTGAGGTGCAGAATTATTGTTACAGAGAGCTGAGTTTGGAGACTGGGTTGCAGAAGGACTGTTTCAGTGAGCAGAGGTAGGAGACTGGTGTGCAAAAGGATCTTACAGAAAGTGAAGGTTGGAGACAGGGGTTCAGAAGGAATGTTGCAGAGAGCAGAGGTTGAAGACTGGGGTACAGAAGGACTGATAGATAAAGCAGGTGTTGGAGATTGGGGTACAGAAGGACCATTACAAAGAACAGAGGTAGGAGACTCCGGTTCAGAAGGACTTTTACAGAGAGCAGAGGCTGGAGACTGGGGTGCAAAAGGACTGTTACAAAGAGCAGAGGTTGGAGACTGGGGTTCAGAAGGACTGAAAGAGAAAGCAGATGTTGGAGACCGGCGTGCAGAAGATCGTGACAGAGAGCAGAGGTAGGAGACTATGGTTCAGAAGACTGTTACAGAGAGTAGAGGTTGGAGACTGGGTGCAGAAGGACTGTTAAAGAGAGCAGAGTTTAAAGACTGTGGTGCAGAAGGCCTGATAGAGAAAGCAGATATTGGAGACTGCGGTGCAGAAATACCAGGACTATTACAGAGAGCAGAGGTTGGAGACTGGGGTGGAGAAGAACTGTTTCAGAGACAGATGTTGGAGTCTGCAGTGCAAAATGACTGTTGCAGATAGCAGAGGATGGAAACTGGGGTGTAGAAAGACTGTTGCACAGAACAGAGGTTGCAGACTGAGTTGCAAAAGGACTGTTAGAGCGGGCAGAGTTTGGAGACTGTGGTGGAAAACGACGGATACAGAAAGCTGAGGTTGGATACTGTGGTGAATAAGGACCCTGATAAAGAACAAAGGTTGGAGACTGCGGTACAGAAAGACTGTTACAGAGAGCAGAGGTCGGAGACTGGGGTTAAGAATAACTGTTTTAGAGAACAGAGTTTTGAACCTGGGGTGCAGAAGGATAGTTTCAGAGAGCAGATGTTGGAGACTGGGGTGCAGAAGGATCGTAAAAGAGAGCAGAGTTTGGAGACTGTGGTGCAGAAGGACTTTTACAGAGAGCACAGGTTGAAGACTGGGTGCAGTAGTTCTATTACAGAGAGCGCAGGTTGGAGACTGAAGTGCAGAAAGATCCTTACAGAGACCAGAGGTTGGGGACTGCGGTACAGAAGGACTGTTTCAGAGAGCAATGGTCGGAGACAGGTGTGCAGAAGGATCTCACAGACAGCATAGGTTGGAGACTGGGGTGCAGAAGGATTGTTGCTGAGAGCAGAGGTTGGAGACTGGGATAGAGAAGGATTGTTGAAGAGAGAAGAGGATGGAGACTGTGGTCAAAAGGCCTGTTACAGAAAGCAGAGTTTGGAGATTGGGGTGTAGAAGACCTTTTACAGAGAGCAGGGCTTGGAGACCTGGGTGCGGAAGAACAGTTACAGAGAGCAGAGTTTAAAGACGGGGTTGCAAAAAAATCTTACAGAGAGCAGAGTTTGAAGACTGAGGTACAGAAGGACTGTTAATGAAAGCAGAGGTTGGAGACTGAGGTGCAGAAGGATCGTTGCAGAGAGCAGAGTTTTCAGACTGAGGTGCAGAAGGCCTGTTAAAGAAAGCAGAGGTTGGAGACTGGTTTGTAGATCGACTGTTGCAGAGAATAGAGGTTGGAGATTGGCGTCCAGAAGGATTGTTGCCGACAGAAGAGGTTGGAGACTGGGGTGGAGAAGGACTGCTGCAGAGGGTAGATGTTGGAGACTGTGGTTCAGAAGGACTTATACAGAAAGCAGACCTTGGTGACCTGGGTGCAGAAGGACTGTTGCAGAGAGCAGAGGTTTGAGACTGGGGTGGAGAAGGACTGTTGCAGAGAGAAGATGTTGGAGACTGGGGTGCAGAAGGACTGTTGCAGAGAGCAGAGATTAGAGACTGGGGTGCAGAAGGAGTATTGCAGAAAGCAGAGGTTGCAGACTGTGGTGCAGAAGGACTGTAACAAAGAGCAAAGGATGGAGACTGGGGTGCAGAATAAGTGTTGTAGAGAACACAGGTTGAAGACTGGGGGTGCAGAAAGATCTTTGCAGAAAGCAGAGGTTGGAGACTGTGTTTCAGAAAGAGCTTACAGAGAGCAGAATTAGGACACTGAGGTGCAGAAGGAGTGTTGTAGAGAGCACAGGTTTGAGATTGGGGTGCAGAAGTACTGTTGCAGAGAGCAGAGGTTGGAGTCTGAGGTGCAGAAGGACTGTTAGAGAGACCAGAGGTTAGAGACCTGGGTGCAGAAGGACTGATACAGAAAGCAGAGGTTAAACACTGGGGTGCAGAAGGACCGTTACAGAGAGCAGAGGTTGGAGACTGCGGTATAGAAGGACTGTTACAGAGAGCAGAGGTTGGAGATTGCAGTGGAAAAGGACTGATTCAGAGAGCATATTTTGGAGACTTGGGTGAGGAAAGACTGTTGCAGAGAGCAGAGGTTGAAAACTGGTGTACAGAAGGACTGTTGCAAAGAGCAGAGGTTGCAGAGTGAGGTGTAGACGGACTGTTAAAGAGAGCAGAGTTTAAAGACTGTGATGCTGAAGGACGGTTGTAGAAAGCAGATGTTGGAGATTGGGGTGCAGGGAGTAGAGGTTGGAGACTGAGGTGCAGAAGGATTGTTGCAGGGAGCAGAGGTTGGAGACTCGGGTGCAGAAGGTCTGTTACAGATAGCAGAGGTTGGAAACTGGGGTGCAGAAGGACTTTTGCAGAGAGCAGAGTTTAGAAACTGGGCTGCAAAAGGATCGTTGCAGAGAGCAGAGGTTAGAGACTGGGGTGCAGTAGGACCATTGCAGATGTCAGAGTTTGGGAACTGAGGTGCAGAAGGATTGTTAAAGAGAACGGAAGTTGGATACTGGGGTGCAGAAGGCCTTTTACAGAGAGCAGAGTTTGGAGACTGCGGTGCAGAAGGCGTGTTACGGAGAGCAGAGTTTGGTGAAGGGATGCAGAACGACTGTTACAGAGGGCAGAGTTTGGAGCCTGGGTTGCAGAATGATCTTACAGAGAGCAGAGGTTGGAGACTGAGGTGCAGAAGGACCGTTACAGAGAGTAGAGTTTGGATACTGAGGTGCAGAAGGACCATTGAAGAGAGCAGAGGTGGAGTCAGAGGTGCAGAAGGACTTTTACAGAGAGCAGAGATTGGAGACTGGGGTGCAGAAGGACTGTAGCAGATAGCAGTTTTTGGAGACTTGGGTGAAGAAGGACTGTTGCAGGGAGCAGGTATTAGAGACTTGGGTGCATTAGGACTGTTGCAGAGAGCAGAATTTGGAGACTAAGGTGCAGAAGGACTGTTACAGAGAGCAGAGGTTGGAGACTGGGGTGCAGAAGGACTGATACAGAAAGCTGAGGTTAAACACTGGGGTGCAGAAGGACCGTTACAGAGAGCAGAGTTTAGAGACTGCAATATAAGAGGACTGTTACAGAGAGCAGAGATTGGAGAATGGTTTATAAAAGAACTGTTTCAGATTGCAGATGTTGGAGACTGGGATTCAGAAGAACTGTTGCAGAGAGCAAAGTTTAAAAACTGGGGTGCCAAAGAACTGTCACAGAGAGTGAGTTTGGAGACTGAGGTGCATAATGAATGTGACAGAGAGCAAAGTTTGGAGCCTGGGGTTCAGAATTACTGATACATAAAGCAGAGGTTGGAGACTGGGGTGCAGAAGGTCAATAACAGTGAACAGAGGTTGGAGACTGTGGTTCAGGAGGACTGTTGCAGAGAACAGAGGTTAGAGAATGGTGTGCAGAAGGACTGTTACAGAGAGCAGAGATTAGAAAATGGGGTGCAAAAGTAGGGTTGCTGAGTTCAGAGGTTGGAGACAGAGGTGCAGAAAAACTGTTACAGAGAGCAGAGGTTGGAAACCGTGGTGCTGAAGGACTGATACATAAAGCAGAGGTTTGAGACTGTGGTGCAGAAAGACTGTTACAGAGAGCAGAGGTTGGAGACTGGGGAGCAGAAGAACTGTTGCAGAGAACAGAGGTTGGAGACTGGATTGCAGCAGGACCATTGAAAAAAGAAGAGGGTTGAGACTGGGTTGGAGAAGGAATGTTACAGAGAGCAGAGTTTTGAAACTGGGGTGCAGAAGGACCTTACAGAGAACAGAGGTTAGAGACTATGGTGCAGAAAGAGTGTTAAAGAGAGGAGATGTAGGAGTCTGAGGTGCACAAGGTCTGTTGCAGAGAGCAGATGTTGGAGACTGGGGTGCAGAAGGATTGTTGCAGAGAGCAGACGTTGGAGACTGAGGTGCAAAAAGACTGTTACAAAGAATATAGGTTGGAGATTGTGATGCACGCGGCCTGTTACAGAGAGCAGAGGTTCTAGACTGGTGTGCAGAAGAACTGTTAGAGTGAGAAGAGTTGTTAGACAAGGTTGCAGAAGGATCTTACAGAGAGCAGAGTTTGTAGACTGAGGTGCAGGAGGACTGTTACAGAGAGCAGAGTTTGAAGACTGGGGTGCAGAAGGCCTTTTACGAAGAGCAGAGTTTGGAGAAGGGCTCCAGAATGACTTTTACATATGGCAGAGTTGGAAACTGGTTTGCAGAAGGATCTTACAGAGAGCAGATATTGGAGACTGAGGTGCAGAAGGACTGTTACAGATAGTAGAGGTTGGAGACTGAGGTGCAGGAGTGTCGTTGCAGAGAACAGAATTTTAAGACTGAGGTGCCGAAGGACTGTTGCAGAGAGCACATGTTGGAGACTGGGGTTCAGAAGGACTGTTACAGAGAGCTGAGGTTGTAGATTGGGGTGCAGAAGGATCGTTGTAGAGAGCAGGGGTTTGGTACTGGGTGCAGAAGAATTGTTATAGAGAACAGACTTTAGAGAATGGGGTGCAGAAGGGCTGTTACAGAGAGCAGAGTTTGGAGACTGGGTTGCAAAAGAATCTTACAGAGAGCACATGTTGGAGACTGACGTGCAGAAGGACTCTTGCAGAGAGCAGAGGTTGAAGACTTAGGTGGAGAATGACTGTTACAGAGAAATCGGTTGGAGACTGGTGTACAGAAAGATTGTTGCAGAGAGCCGAGGTTTAAGACTGAGGTACAGAAAGATCATTGTAGAGAGCAGAGGTGGAGACTTGGCTGCAGAATAACTGTTACACAGAGCACACGTAGCAGACTGGGGTGCAGAAGGAATGTTGCAGACAGTAGCGGTTGGAGACTGGGGTACATGAGGACAGTTGTGGAGAGCAGAGTTGGATATGAGGTGCAGAGGGACTGTTACAGAGAGTAGAGTATGTAGACTGAGGAGCAGAAGGATCTTACAGAGAGCAGAATTTGAAGACTGAGTTGCAGCAGGACTGTTAAAGAGAGCAGAGGTTGGAGACTGGGGTTCAGAAGGCCTGTTATAGAGAGCAGAGTTTGGAGAAGGGCTCCAGAAGGACTGTTACTGATGGCAGAGTTTGGAAACTGGTTTGCAGAAGGATCTTACAGAGAGCAGATATTGGAGACTGAGGTGCAGAAGGACTGTTACAGATAGTAGAGGTTGGAGACTGAGGTGCAGGAGGATCGTTGCAGAGAACAGAATTTTTAGACTGAGGTGCTGAAGGACTGTTGCAGAGAGCACATGTTGGTAACTGGGGTTCAGAAGGACTGTTACAGAGAGCTGAGGTTGTAGACTGGGGTGCAGAAGGATCGTTGTAGAGAGCAGGGTTTGGTACTGGGTGCAGAAGGATTGTTATAGAGAACAGACTTTAGAGAATGAAGGGCAGAAGGGCTGTTACAGAGAGCAGAGTTTGGAGACTGGGTTGCAGAAGAATCTTACAGAGAGCACATGTTGGAGACTGACGTGCAGAAGGACTCTTGCAGAGAGGAGAGGTTGAAGACTTAGGTGGAGAATGACTGTTACAGAGAAATAGGTTGGAGACTGGTGTACAGAAGGATTGTTGCAGAGAGCCGAGGTTTAAGACTGAGGAACACAAAAACCCTTGTAGAGAGCAGAGGTGGAGACTTGGCTGCAGAAGAACTGTTACACAGAGCACACGTAGCAGACTGGGGTGCAGAAGGAATGTTGGAGACAGTAGCGGTTGGAGACTGGGGTACATGAGGACAGTTGTGGAGAGCAGAGTTGTATCTGAGGTGCATAGGGACTGTTACAGAGAGTAGAGTATGTAGACTGAGGAGCAGAAGAATATTACAGAGAGCAGAATTTGAAGACCGAGTTGCAGCAGGACTGTTAAAGAGAGCAGAGGTTGGAGACTGGGGTTCAGAAGGCCTGTTATGGAGAGCAGAGTTTGGAGAAGGACTCCAGAAGGACTGTTATTGATGGCAGAGTTTGGAGAATTGGTTGCAGAAGGATTTTACAGAGAGCAGATGTTGGAGACTGAGGTGCAGATGGACTGTTACAGAGAGTAGATGTTGGAGACTGAGTTTCAGAAGGATCGTTGCAGAGAACAGAGGTTGGAGACTGGGGTGCAGAAGGATAATCGAAGAGAGCAGAGTTTTCAGACTGAGGTACAGAAGAACTGTTGCAGAGAGCAGATATTGGAGATTGGGGTGCACAAACACTATTGTAGTGAGCAGAGATTGGAGACTGGGGTGCAGAGAAATTGTTGCAGAGAGCAGAGATTGGAAAGTGGGGTGCAGAAGGCCTTTTACAGAGATCAGAGTTTGGAGACTGAGGTGCAGAAGGACTGTTACAGAGAGCATAGATTGGAGACAAGGGTTCAGACGGACTGTTGCAGAGCAGATTATGGAGACTAGGGTGTAGAAGAACTGTTACAGAGAGCAAAGGTTGGAGACTGGGGTGAAGAAGGACTGTTGCAGAGATCAGAGAATGGAGACTGGTTTGGAGTAGGACTGTTGCAGAGAGCAGATGTTGGAGACTGGGGTGCAGAAGGAATGTTGCAGAGAGCAGTAATTGGAGACTGGGTGCATATGGACTATTGGAGACAGCAGAGGTTGCAGACAGAAGTGCAGAAGGACTGATACAGACAGCAGAGTTTCGAGAATGTGGTGCAGAAGGACTGATACAGAAAGCAGAGTTTGGAGAATGTGGTGCAGAAGAACCCTTTCAGAGAACAGAGGTTGGAGACTGTGGTACAGAATGACTGTTACAGAGAGCAGAGGTTTTAGACTGGGGTGCATGTTAACTGTTGTAGAGATCAGAGTTTGGAGACTTCGTTGCAGAAGGACCATTGAAGAAAACAGTGGTTGAGGACTGGGTTTCAGAAAAATCTTACAGAGAGCAGAGTTTGCACACTGAGGTGCAGAACGACTGTTACAGAGAGGAGAGGTTGGAGATTGGGGCGCAAAAGTACTTTTGCAGAGAACAGAGGTTGGAGTTTGAGGTGCAGAAAAACTGTTACAGAGAGCAGAGGTTGGAGACTGGGGTCCAGAATGACTGATACATAATGCAGAGTTTGGAGACTCGGGTGTGTAAAGACCGTTAAAGAGAGCAGAGATTGCAGACTGCAGTACAGAAGGACTGTTACAGAGAGCAGAGGTTGGAGATAGGTGTGCAAAATTATCTTACAGAGAGCATAGGTTGGAGACTGGGGTGCAGAAGGACTGTTGCAGAGCAGATTATGGAGACAAGGGTGTAGAAGGACTGTTACACAGAGCATAGGTTGTAGACTGGGGTTCAGAAGCATCATACAGAGAGCAGAGTTTGGAGACTGAAGTGCAGAAGGACTGTTGCAGAGAGCAGAGATTGGAGACTGGGGTTCAGAAGGACTATTAAAGAGAGCAGAGTTTGGAGACTTTGGTGCATATGGCCTGTTACAGAAAGAAGAGGTTCGAGACTGGAGTGCAAAAGGCCTCTGACAGAGAGCAGAGATTAGAGACTGAGGTGCAGAAGGACTGTTGCAGAGAACAGATGTTGGAGACTGGGGTGCATAAGGACAGTTGCTGAGAGAAGAGTTTGGAGACTGATGTTCAGAAGAACTTTTACAGAGAGCACCAGTAGGAGACTGGGGTGCAAAATGAATGTTGCAGAGAGCAGAGGTTAAAGACTGGGGTGCAGGAGGACTGTTACAGAAAGCAGAGGTTAGAGACTGAGGTGCAGAAAGACTGTTAAACAGAGGAGAGGTTGGAGAGTGGATTCAGAAGGACTTATAGAGAAAGCAGATGTTGGAGACTTGGGTGCAGAGGGAACGATAAAGAGAGCAGAGGTTGAAGACTCCGGTACACAAGGACTGCTACAGAGTGCAGAGGTTGGAGACTGGGGTGCAGAAGGACTGTTGCAGAGAACAGAGGTTGGAGACTGGGGTGCAGAAGCACCTTTGCAGAGAGCAGAGGTTGGAGACTTAGGTGCAGAATTTTTGGAAGAGAGAGCAGAGTTTGGAGACTGGGGTGCAAAAAGACTGTTTCAGTGAGCAGAGTTTGCCAGACTGGGTTTCAGAAGGGTCTTACAGAAAGAAGAGATTGGAGACTGATGTACAGAAGGACTGTTACAGCGAGCAGAGTTTTGAGACTGGGGTGCAGAAGGATTGTTGCAGAGAGCAGAGGTTTCAGACTGAGGTACAGATGAACTGTTGAAGAGAGCAGATGTTGAAGACTGGGTGAACAAGGACTGTTGCAGCGAGCACAGGTTGGAGACAGGGTGCAAAAGGATCATTGCAGAGAGCAGAGATTGGAGACTGGGGTGCAGAAGGACTGATAAAGAGAGAAGAAGTTGGAGACTGGGGTGCAGAAGGCCAGTTACAGAAAGCAGAGTTTGGAGACTGGGGTGCAGAAGGACTGTTACAGAGAACAGAGTTTGGAGACTGCCTTGCAGAAGGATCTTACATAGATCAGGGTTTGAAGACTGAGGTGCAGAAGCACTGTTGCAGAGAGTAGAGTTTGGAGACTGAGGTGCAGAAGGACCGTTTCAGAGAGCAGAGCTTGGAGACTGAGGTGCAGAATGATTGATACAGAGAGCAGAGTTTGGAGACTGGGTTTCAGAAGGACTGTTGCAGAGAGCAGAGGTTTTAGACTGGGGTGTAGAAGGACTGTTTCAGAGACTAGAGGTTGGAGCTTGGGGTGAAGAAGGACTGTAGCAGAGAGCAGAGGTTCGAGACTAAGGTGCAGAAGGACAGTTACACAGAACAAAGGTTGGAGACTCGGGTGCAGAAGGACTAATACAGAAAGCAGAGCTTGAAGACTCATGTGCAGAAGGACCCTTACAGAGAGCAGTGGTTGGAGAATGCAGTACAGAAGGACTGTTAAAAAGAGCAGAGGTTGGAGACTGAAGTGGAGAAGATCTGTTGCAGAGAGCAAATGTTGGAGACTGGTGTGACAAAAGGACTGTTGCAGAGAGCAGAGGATGGAGACTGGGGTTCAACAGGACTGTTTCAGAAAGCAGAGGTTGCAGACTGAGTTGCAGAGGGACTGATACAGAGAACATAGTTTTGAGACTGTGGTTCAAAACGACTGATACAGAAAGCAGAGGTTGCATACTGGAGTACATAAAGAAACTTATGGAGAAAAGAGTTTGGAGACTGCGGTACAGTATGACTGTTACAGAGAGCATGGGTTCGAGACTGAGGTGCAGAAGTATCATTGGGGTGAGCAGAGTAAGGAGACTGGGGTTTAGAAAGACTTTTGCAGAGAGCAGAGGTTGGAGACTGGGGTGTAGAAAAACTGTTGTAGAGAGCAGACTTTGGAGACTGGGGTGCAGAAGGACTGTTGCATAAAGCAGAGGTTGGAGACTGCATTACAGAAGGACTGTTACAGAGAGCAGAGGTTGGAGACAGGTGTGCAGAATTATCTTACAGAGAGTATAGGTTGGATACTGGGGTGCAGAAAGACTTTTAAAGAGAGCAGAGTTTGGAGACTTGGGTGCAGAAGGCCTGTTACAGAGAGCAGAGGTTGGAGACTGCAGTACAGAAGGACTTTTACAGAGAGCAGATTTGCAGACTGTGGTGCAGAAGAACTATTGCCGAGAACAAAACATGGAGACTGGGGTGCATGAGGACCGTTGCTGAGAGAAGAGGTTGGAGACTGAGGTGCAGAAGTACTGTTACAGAGAGTAGAATCTGGAGACTTGGGTGCAGAAGAACTGATACAGAGAGCAGAGGTTGGAGACTGGGGTACAGAAGGAATGTTGCAGAGTGCAGAGTTTTAAACTGGCGTGCAGAAGGACTGTTGCAGAGAGCAGAGGTTGGAGACCGGGTGCAGAAGGACTGTTACAGAGAACAGAGGTTCAATCCTGTGCTGCAGAAGGACTGATACAGAAAGCAGAGTTTGGAGACGGGGTTGAAGAAGGTCCGTTACAGAGATCAGAGGTTGGATACAGGTGTGCAGAAGGATCTTACAGGAAGCATAGGTTTGAGACTGGGGTGTAGAAGGAGTGTTGCAGAGAGAAGAGGCTGGAGACTGGGGTGCAGAAAGACTGTTGCAGAGAGCAGAGATTAAAGACTGTGGTGCAGAAGGACTGTTACAGAGAGTAGAGTTTGGACACTGGTGAAGACAGATCGTTTCAGAGAGCAGAGATTAGAGACTCGTGTGCAGAAGGACTGTTACAGAGAGCAGAGGTTAGAGACTGGGGTGCAGAAGCACTGTTACAGAGAGCAGAGGTTGGAGACTGGGGTGCAGGACTGATACAGAAAGCAGATGTTGGAAACTGGGGTGCAAAAGGACTGATAAAAAGAGCAGAGTTTGGAGACTGGTGTGCAGAAAGCCTGTTACAGAGAGCAGAGTTTGGTGACTGGGTTGCAAAAGGATCTTAAAGATATCAGAGTTTGGTGACTCAGGTGCAGAAGCACTGTTGCAGAGAGAAGAGTTTGGAGACTGAGGTGCAGAAGGACCGTTGCAGAGAGCAGATTTTGGAGACTGGGGTGCAGAATTATTGTTGCAGAGAGAAAAGTTTGGAGACTGGGTTACAGAAGGACTGTTGCAGAGAGCAGAATTTGGAGACTTAGGTGCAGAAGGACTTTTACAGAGAGCAGAGGTTGGAGACTGGGATGCAGAAGGACTGTTGCAGAGAACTGAAGTTGAAGACTGGGGTGCAGAAGTATCGTGGAAGAGAGCAGAACTTTCAGTTGAGGTGAAGGACTAATGCAGATAGACGATGTTGGAGACTGGGTTGCAGAAAGCTTGTTACAGAGAGCAGAGTTTGGAGAAGGGGTGCAGAAGAACTGTTACAAAGAGTAGATTTTGGAGATTGGTTTGCAAAAGTATCTTCCAGAGAGTAGATGTTGGAGACTGAGATGCATAAGAACTGTTACAGAGAGTAGAGGTTGGATACTGAGGTGCAGAAGGTCAATTGCAGAGAGCAGAGGTTGAAGACTGAGGTGCAGAAGGACTGTTACAGAGAGCAGAGGTTGGACACTGAGGTGCAGAAGGACCGATACAGAAAGCAGAGTTTAAAGACTGGGGTGTAGAAAGACCACTAATGAGAGCAGTGATTGGGGACTGCGGTGCAGAAGAACTGTTACAGAGAGTAGAGGTTGGAGACTGGGGTGCAGAAGGACTGTTGTAGAGAGCAGACGTAGGAGACTGGGGTGCAGAAAGATTGTTGCAGAGAGCAGAGGTTGGAGACTGAGGTGCAGAAGGACTGTTACAGAGAGCAGAGTTTGGAGACTGAGTTGCAGAAGGACAGTTACAGAGAGTACAGTTTGGAGACTGGGGTGCAGAAGATATGTTGCAGAGATCAGAGTTTGGAGACTTGGGTGCATAAGGACTGATGCAGAGAGCAGAGTTTGGAGACTGGGGTTCAAAAGGCCTGTTACAGAGAGCAGAGTTTGGTGACTGGGGTGCAGAAGGATTGTTGCAGAGAGCAGAGGTTGCAAACTATGGTGCAGAAGGTTCATTACACAGAGCAGAGTTTTGTCCTGGGGTGTAAAAAGACTGCTGCAGAGAACAGAGGTTGGAAACTGAGGTGCAAAAAGACTGATACAGAGAGCAGAGTTTGGAGACTGGGGTCAAGAAGAACTGATCCACAAAGCAGAGGTTGGAGACTGGGGTTCAGAAGGACCGTTACGAGGAACAGAGTATGGAGACTGCAGTAGAGAAGGACTTTTACACAGAGCAAAGTTTGGAGACCGGGGTGCAGAAGGACTGTTGCAGAGAATAGAGGGTGGAGACTGGGGTGCAGAAAATCCGTTACAGAGGGAAGAGTTTGGAGACTGAGGTGCAGAAGGCCTGTTACAAAGAGAAGAGATTGGAGACTGGGGTGCAGAAGGCCTGTTACAGAGAGCAGAGTTTTGAGACTGGGGTGCAGAAGGAATGTTACAGATAGCACAATTTCGAGACTGGGCTGCACAAAGATCTTACAGAGAGCATTTTGGAGACTGAGTTTCAGAAGGACTATTACAGAGAGCAAAGGATGAAAACTGGGGTGCAGAAGGATTGTGGCAGAGAGCAGAGTTTTTAGACTGAGGTGCAGAAGGACTGTTGCAGAGAGCAGATGTTGGATCCTGAAGTGCAGATTGACTGTTGCAGAGAGCAGCGTTTTGAGACCGGGGTGCAGAAGGATCGTTGCAATAAGCACAGGTTGGAGACTGAGGTGCAGAAGGCCTATTACCGAGAGCAGAGGTTGAAGACTGGGGTGCAGAAGGCCTGTTACAGAGAGCAGAGTTTGGAGACTGGGGTGCAGAAGGACTGTCACAGAGAGCAGCATTTGGAGAATGCGTGGCAGAAAGATCTTACAAAGAACAGAGGTTGGAGACAGAGGTGCAGGAGGACTTTTACAGAGAGTAGATGGTGGAGACTGGGGTGCAGAGGGGGTGTTACAGAGAGCAGAGTTTGGATATTTGGGTGCAGAAGAACTGTTACTAAGAGCAGAGGTTCGAGACTGGGGTGCAGAAGGACTGTTACAGAGAGCAGAGTTCGGACACTGGGGTGTATAAGGACCGTTGCTGTGAGCAGAGATTGGAGGCTGGGGAGAAGAAGAATCGTTGCAGATAGCAGATGTTGGAGACTGGGGTGCAGAAGGACTGTTAAAGAGAGCAGAGGTTGGAGACTCAGGTGCAGAAGGAATTTTAAAGAGAGCAGAATTTGGAGATGAGGTGCAGAAGGATCATTACACAGAGCAGAGGTTGGAGACTGTGTTTCAGAAAGACTGATACAGAGATCAGAGGATTGAGACTGGGGAGCAAAAGGACTGATACAGAGAGCAGATCTCGGAGACTGGGGAGCACAAGGACTGTTGAAGAAAACAGGGGTCGAACTGGGGTGGAGAAGAAATTTTACAGAGAGCAGAGTTTGGAAACTGGAGTGCAGAATGATCTTACAGAGAGCAGAGGTTGGAGACTGTGGTGCAGAAGGACTGTTGCAGAGAGCAAAGTTTGAAGACTGGGGTGCAGAAGGACTGTTGCAGAGAGGAGATTTTGAAGACTGGGGTGCAGAAGAACTGTTACAGAGAGCAGAATGTGCAGACTTGGGTGCAGATGGACTGTTACAGATAGCATAGGTTGGAGACTGGGGTTCAGATGGATCTTACAGAGAGAAGAATTTGGAGACTGGGGTTCAAAAGGACTGTTGCAGAGAGCAGATGTTGGAGACTAGGGTGGAGAAGAATCGTTGCAGAGAGAAGAGGTTGGAAACTGGGGTGCAGAAGTCCTGTTACAGAGAGCAGAAGTTGGAGACTGTTGTGCAGAAGGACAGGTACAAAGTGCAGAGTTTAAAGACTGGGTTGCAGGAGAATCTTACAGAGAGCAGAGTTGGGAAACTGAGGTGCAGAAGGACTGTTACAGAGAGCCGAGTTCGGAGATTGGGGTGCAGAATGATCGTTGCAGAGAGCAGAGTTTTCAGACTTAGGTGCAGAAGAACTGTTGCAGAGAACAGATTTTGGAGACTGGGGTTCAGAAGGACTGTTGCAGAAAGCAGATGTTGGTAAGTAGTGTGCAATAGGACTGTTTCAGAGAGCAGAGGTTGGAGACTGGGGTCCAGAAGGATCGTTGCAGAGAGCAGAGTTTGGGGACTGGGGTGCAGAAGTACAGTTGCAGAGAGCAGAGGTTGGAGACTGGGGTGCAGAAGGACTGTTGCAGAGAGCAGATGTTAGATACTGGAGTGCAGAAGGACTGTTACAGAGAGCAGAGGTAGGAGACTGGGGTGCAGAAGGACTGATACAGAAAGCAGAGTTTGGAGTCTGGGGTGCATAAAGACCCTTACAGAGAGCAGAATTTGAAGACTGCAATATAGAAAAACTGTTGCAGAGAGCAGAGTTTGGAGACTGGGGTGCAGAAGGACTTTTGAAGAGAGCAGAGATTGGAGACTGAGGTGTAGAAGTGTTGTTACATAGACCAGATCGTTGCAAGGAGCAGAGCATGGAGACAGGGGTGCAGAAGGATCTTACAGAGACCAGAAGTTGGAGACTGAGGTGCAGACGGAAAGCTATACAGATCAGTGTTTGAAGACTGGGTTCCATAAGGATCTTACAGAGAGCAGAGTTTGGAGACTGAGGTGCAGCTGGACAGTTATAGAGAGCAGTGGGTGGAGACTGGGTTGCAAAAGGATCCTGCAGAGAGCAGAGGTTTCGGACTGAGTTTCAGAAGGACTGTTACAGAGAACAGAATTTGGAGTCTGAGGTGTAGAATGACTGTTACAGAGAGCAGAGTTTGGAGACTGAGGTATAGGACTGTTATCGAGAGCAGATGTTGGAGACTGGGATGCAGAAGGACTCTTACATAAAGCACAGGTTGGAGACTGAGGTGCAGAAGGGTAGAAACAGAGAATAGAGTTTGGAGACAGGGCTTCAGCCAGACTGATACAGAAAGCAGAGGTTGGAGCCTGGGGTGTAGAAGGACTGTTACGAAGAGCAGAGGTTGGAGACTGCGATACAGAAGGACTGTTACAGAGAGCAGATCTCGGAGACTGGGGAGCAGGACTGTTGCAGAGGACAAAGGTTGGAGACTGGATTGGACAAGGAATGTTACCGAGAGCAGAGTTTAGAAACTGGAGTGCAATGGATCTGATAGATAGCAGAGTTTGGAGACTGTGGTGTAGAAGACTGTTGCAGAGAGCAGACGTTGGAGACTGGGGTTCAGTAGGATCGTTGCAGAGAGCAGAGTTTAGAGACTGGCGTGAAGAAGGATTGTTACAGAGAGCAGAGGTTGGAAATTGGGGTGCAGAAGGACCGTAACTGAGACCAGAGTTTGAGACTGTGATATAGAAAAAGTGTTACAGAAAGCAGAGGTTGGAGACTATGGTGCAGAAGGAATGTTACAGAGAGCACAGGATGGAGACTGAGGTGCAGAAGGATAGATACACAGAGCAGAGGTTTGAGACTGAGGTTCAGAAGGACTGATACAGAAAGCAGAGATTTTAGACTGGGGTGCTGAAGGACCGTTATGGAGAGCAGAGTTTGGAGACTGGGGAGTAGAAGGACTGTTGTAGAGAAAAGAGTTTGGAGACTGGGTTGCCGCAGGACACTTGCAGAAAGCACAGGTTTAAGACTTGGGTGGAGAAGGAATGTTACAGAGAGCAGAGTGTGGAAACTGGAGTGCAGAAGGATATTACAGAGAGCAGAGTTTGGAGACTGTGGTGCAGGAGTACTTTTGCATAGAGCAGATGTTGGAGACTGGTGTGCAGAAGGATCATTGCAGAGAGCAGAGGTTGGAGACTGAGGTGCAAAAAGACTGTTACAGAGAGTAGAGATTCGAGACTTGGGTGCAGAAGAACTGTTAAAGAGAGAAGAGTTTTTAGACAAGTTTTCACAAAGATCTTACAGAGAGCAGAGATTTTAGACCAAGGTGCAGCAGGACTTTTACAGAGAGCAGAGGTTGGAGACTAGGGTGCAGAAAGATCGTTGCAGGGAACAGAGTTTTCAGACTGAGGTGCAGAAGAACTTTTGCAGAGAGCACATATTGGAGACTGGGGTGCAGAAGAAATGTTGCAGAGAACAGAGGTTGGGGACTGGTGTACAAAAGGATCGTTGTAGAGAGCAGAGGTTGGAGACTGGGGTGAAGAAGGATTTTTATAGAGAAAAGAGTTCGGAGACTGAGGTGCAGAAAGAATGTTACAGAGAGCAGATTTTGGAAACTGGGGTGCAGAAGTATCTTACAGAGAGCAGAGCTTAGACTCTGGGGTGCAGAAGCGGTGTTAGAGAGAGCATATTTTGGAGACTGAGGTGCAGAATGACTGTTACAAAAAGCAGAATTGGGAGACTGGGGTGCACAAGGGTCGTTGCAGAGAGCAGAGTTTTCAGACTGAGGTTCAGAAGGACTGTTGCAGAGAGCAGATGTTGGAGACTGGGGTACAGAAGGACTTTTGCAGACAGCACAGGTTGGAAACTGGGATGCAAAAGGATCATTGCAGAGAGCAGATTTTGGAGACTAGGGTGTAGAAGGATTGTTACAGAGAGCAGAGGTTGGAGACGTTTTTGAAGAAGGACCCTTACAAAGAGCCGAGGTTGGAGACTGAGGTGCAAAAGGACTGTTACAGAGAGCAGAAATGGGAGATTTGGGTGCAAAAGGCCTGTTACAGAGAGCAGAGTTTGGAGACTGGGGTGCAGAATAACTCCTCTAGAGAGCAGAGTTTTTAGACAAGGTTGCACAAGGATCTTACAAAGAGCAGAAGTTGTAGACCGAGGTGCAGCAGGACTGTTACAGAGAGCAGAGGTTGGAGACTGGGGTGCAGAAGGATCGTTGTTGAGAGCAAAATTTTGAGTCTGGGGTGCAGATGGATTGTTATAAAGAACAGAGGTTGGAGACTGGGGTCAGAAAGACAGTTACAGAGAGCACAGTTTGGAGACTGGGGTGCAGAAGATATGTTGCAGTGAGCAGAGGTTGGAGACTGGGGTGCAGAAGAACTCCTCCAGACAGCAGAGATTTTAGACAAGGTTGCAAAAGGATCTTAAAGAGAGCAGAGGTTGGAGACTGAGGTAAAGAAGGACTGTTACAGAGAGCAGAGGTTTGAGACTGAGGTGCAGAAGTATTGTTAAAGTGAGCAGAGTTTTCAGACTGAAGTGCAGAAAGACTATTACAGAGAGCAGAAGTTTTATACAGGGGTGCAGACGCCCTGTTACAGAGAGCAGAGATGGGATACTGGGGTGTAGAAGGCCTGTTACGGAGAGTAGAGTTTAGACAAGGGGTTCAGAAGTACATGTACAGAGAGTAGTTTTTGGAGACTGAGGTGCAGAAGAACCGTTGCAGAGAGCAGAGTTTGGAGACTGAGGTGCAGAAGGATTGTTTCAGAGAGCAGAGGTTTGAGACTGGGTTGCAGAGGGACGGTTGCAGAGAGCAGAGGCTGCAAACTGGGGTGTATATGGACTGTAGCATTGAGAACAGGTTCACATTCGGGTGCAGAAGGACTGTTGAAGAGAGCAGAGGTTGGAGACTGGGTTACATTAGGACAGTTACAGAGGCAGAGCTTGGAGATTTGGTGCAGAAGAACTGTTGCAGAGAGCAGATGTTGAAGATGGGGTGCAGAAGGACCGTTGCAGCGGAAGAGGTTGGAGACTGAGGTGCAGAAGAATTGTTACAGAAAGCAGAGTTTGGAGACTGGAGTGCAGAAGAATCCTTGCAGAGAAAAGTGTTTCCAGACTGAGGTGCAGAAGGACTGTTGCAGAGATCAGATTTTGGAGACTGAGGTGCAGAAGAACTTTTAAAGAGAGCAGAGATTGGAGACTGGTGTGCAGAAGGACCGTTACATAGAGCAAATTTTTGAGACTGCACTACAGGAGGACTGTTACAGAGAGCAGAGTTTGGAGACTGGGATGGAGAAGGACTGTTGCAGAGAGCAGAGGAAGGAGACTGGGGTGCAGAAGGATTGTTGTGGAGAGCAGAGTATTGAGACACCTGTGCAGACTGTTACAGAAAACAGAGTTTGGGAAGGTGTGCAGAAAAACAGTTACAAAGGGCAGAGTTCGGAGACTGGGTTGCAGAAGAATCTTACAAAGAGCAAATGTTGGAGACTAAGGTGCAGAAGGACTGCTACAGAGAGTAGAGGTTAGAGACTGAGGTGCAAAAGGACTGTTGAAGGGGGCAGAGGTTTGAGACTTGGGTGCAGAAGGACTGTTGCCGACAGCAGAGTTTGGAGACTGAGGTTCAGAAGGACTGTTACAGAGAGCAGAGGTTGGAGACTGGGGTGCAGATTGACTGATGCAGAAAGAAGAATTTAGAGACTGGGGTGCAGAAGGGCCGGTAGAGAGAGCAGATTTTGGAGACTGCAATACAATAGGACTGTTATAGAGAGTAGAGGTTGGAGACTGGGGTGGAGAAGAACTGTTTCAGAGTGCAGAGTTTGGAGACTAGGGTGAACGAGGATCGTTTCAGAGAGCAGAGTTTTTTAACTGATGTGCAGAAGGACTGTTGCAGAGAGCAGATGTTGGACACTGGGGTGCAGAAGGACTTTTTCAGACAGCAAATATTGGAGACTGGGATGCAGAAGGATTGATACAGAGAGCAGAGGTTGGATAATGGCGTTCAGAAAAACCATTGCAGTGATCAAAGTTTAGGAACTGAGGTTAAGAAGGATCGTTGCAGAGAGCAGAGTTTTCAGACTGAGGTGCAGAAGAACTGTTGCAAATAGCAGATGTTTGAGACTGGGGTGCAGAAGGCTCTTTGCAGAGAGCAGAGTTTGGAGACTAAGGTGCAAAAGGACTGTTGCACATAGCAGAGGTTGGAGACTGGGGTGTAGAAGGACTTTTGCAGGGACCAGAATTTGAGACAGCGGTTCTGAAGGACTGTTGCAGAGAGCAGAGGTTTGAGTCTGAGATGCAGAAGGACTGTTACAGAGAGTAGTGTTTGGAGACTGAGGTACAGAAGGATTGTTACAGAGAGCAGAGGTTGGAGACTGGGGTGCAGAAAGTCTGTTACAGATAGCAGAGGTTGGAGCCTGGGGTGTAGAAGGACTTTTGCAAGCCGCAGAAGTTGGAGACTGGGGTGCAGAAGGACTGTTGCAGAGAGCAGAGGTTGGAGAGTGAGGTGCAGAAGGACTGTTACAGAGAGCAGAGGTTGGAGACTGGGTGCAGAAGGACTGATACAGAAAGTAGAAGTTGGAGTCTGGGGTGCAGAAGGACCGTTACAGAGATCAGAGTTTTTAGATTGCTTTACAAAAGGACTGTTACAGAGAGCAGATATTGAAGACTGGTTTGAAGAAGGACTGTTTCAGAGAGTAGAAGTTTGAGACTGGGGTGCAGAAGAACTGTTGCAGAGAGCAGAAGTTGGAGACTAAGGTGCAGAAGAATTGTTGCAGGGAGCAGAGGTTGGAGACTGAGGTCCTGAAAGACTCTTACAGAAAACAGAGGTTGGAAAATAAGGTGCAGAAAGACCGTTGCAGAGAGCAGAATTTGGAGACTGCAGTACAGAAGTACTGTTACAAAGAGCAGAGGTTGGAGACTGGGCAGCAAAATGATTGTTACAGAGAGCAGAGTTTGAAGACTGGGGACCAGAATGAATGTTACAGAGATCAGAGATTGGAAACTGGGATTCAGAAGGATCTTACAGAGAGCAGAGGATGGAGACGGGAGTGCAGAAGGACTGTTACAGAGAGAAGAGGTTGGAGACTGACGTGCAGAATGATTGTTACAGAAAGCAGAGTTTGGAGACTGCGGTGCACAAGAATCGTTGCAGAGAGCATAGTTTTCAGACTGAGGTTCAGAAGGACTGTTGCAGAGAGCAGATGTTGGAGACTGGGTGCAGAAGGATCGTTGCAGAGAGCAGAGATTAGAGACTGGGGTGCAGTAGGATTTATACAGAGAGCAGAGGTTTGAGACTGGGGTGCAGAAGGACCAATTCAGAGGTCAGAGTTTGGGAACTGATGTGAAGAAGGATTGTTACAGAGAACAGATGTTGGAGACTATGGTGCAGAAGGACTTTTGCAGAGACCAGAGTTTAGAGACTGGGGTTTAGAAGGACTGTTGCAGAAAGCAGAAGTTGGAGACTGGGGTTCAGAAAGACTGTTACAGAGAGCAGAGATTGGAGACACGGTTGCAGAAGCATCTTACTGAGAGCAGAGTTTGAAGACTGAGGTGCAGAAGGAATGTTACGGAGAGTAGAGGTTGCAGACTGAGGTGCAGAAAGACCATTGCAGAGAGCAGAGTTTGGAGACTGAGGTTAAGTAGGATTTTTACAGAGAGCAAAGGCTGGAGACTGGGTGCAGAAAGACTGTTGCAGATAGCAGAGGTTGGAGACTGGGGTGCAGAAGGACTGTTGCAGATTGAAGAGTTTGGAGAGTGAGGAACAGAAGGACTGTCACATAGAGTAGAGTTTGGAAACTGGGTGCAGAAGGACTGATACAGTAAGCAGAGGTTGGAGACTTTTGTGCAAAAGGACCATTACAGAAAGCAATGTTTGGAGACTGCAATACAGGAGGACTGTTACAGAGAGCAGATGTTGGAGACTGAGGTGGACAAGAACTGTTTCAGAGTGCAGATGTTGGAGACTGGGGTGCAGAAAACCTGTTTCAGAGTGCAGATGTTGGAGACTTGGGTGGAGAAGAAATTTTGAAGAGAGCATAGGTTTGAGACTCAGGTGCAGAAGAACCGTCGCATAGAGCAGAGGTTGGAGACTGAGGTGCAGAAAGAATGTTACAGAGAGCAAAGGTTGGAGACTAGAGTGCAATTACTGATACAGAAAGCAGAGGCTGTGGACTGGGGTGCAGAAGGACCGTTACAGAGAGCAGAGTTTGGAGACAAGGGTACAGTAGGACTGTTGCTGAGAGCAGATTTTAAAGACTGTTGTTCAGAAAAACTTTTGCAGAGAGCAGAGGTTAGAGAATTGGGTGCAGAAGTAAGGTTGCAGAGAGAAGAAGTTGGAGACAGAGGTGCAGAAGGACTGTTACACAGAGCAGAGGTTAAAAACTGTGGTACAGAAAGACTGATACAGAAAGCAGAGGTTTGAGACTGGAGTGCAGAAGGACCGTTACAGAGAGCAGAGGTTTGAGACTGGTGAGCAGATGGACTGTTTCAGAGAACAGAGTTTGGAGACTGGGGTGCAGCAGGACTGGTGCAGAATGGTAAGGTTGGATCCTGGGGTGTAGTAAGAATGTTACAGAGAGCAGATTTTTGAAACTGGCGTGCAGAAGGTTCTGACATAAAGCAGAGGTTGTAGACAGGCGTGCATAAGGACTGTTGAGGAGCGGAGACGTTGGGGGCTGGCGTGCAGAGAATCATTGCAGAGAGCAGAGGGTGAAGACTGGGGTGCAGAGGGACTTTTTCAGAGAGTAGACGTTGGAGAATTAGGTGCAGAAGGATCGTTGCAGACAGCAGAGGTTTGAGACTGGGGTACAGAAGGACTTTTACAGAGAGTAGAGCTGGAGACTGAGGTGCAGAAGGACCATTGCAGAGAGCAGAGGTTGGAGACTGAGTTGAAAAAACACTGTTACAGAGAGTAGAGGTTGGACATTGGGGTGCAAAAGGTCTGTTACAGAGAGCAGAGTTTGGAGACTGGGGTGCAGAAGAACTGTTACAGAGAGCAGAGTTTTTAGACAAGGTTGCAGAAGGATCTTACGAAGAGCACAGATTGTAGACCTAGGTGTAGCAGAACTGGTACAGAGAGCAGATGTTTAAGACTGAGGTGCAGAAGGACTGTTACAGAGAGCAGAGGTTGGGGACTGAGGTGCAGAAGGATCGTTGCAGAAAGAATAGACTTTTAAGACTGAGATGCAGAAAGACTGTTGCAGAGAGCACATATTGAAGACTGGGGTGCATGCGGACTGTTGCAGAGTGCAGAGGGTGGAGACTGGGGTGCTGATGGATCGTTGTAGAGAGCAGAAGTTACATACTGGGGTGCAGAAGGATTGTTATATAAAACAGAATTTGGAGACTGGGTTGCAGAAGGCCTGTTACGGAGAGGAGAGTTTTGATAAGGGGTGCAGTAGGACTGTTAAAGGGGGCAGAGATTGGAGACTGCGTTGCAGAAGGATCTTAAAGAGAGCAGACGTTGGAGACTGAGGTGCAGAAGGACTGTTTAAGAGAGCAGAGGTTGGAGACTGAGATGCAGTAGGATTGTTACAGAGAACATACTTTGGAGACTGGGGTCCAGAAGGACTGTTGCAGATAGCAGAGGTTGGAGACTGGGGTGCAGAAGGATTGTGCAGAGACGAGAAGTTGGAGACTGACGTGTTGAAGGACTTTTGCACAGAGTATAGGTAGGAGACTGAGATGCATAAGGACTGTTAGAGAGGGCAGAGGTTGGAGACTGGGGTGCAGAAGGACCGTTACAGAGGGCAGAGGTTGGAGTCTGCAGTACAGAAGGACTGTTACAGATTGCAGAGTTTGGAGACTGGTGTGGAGAAGGACTGTTTTAGAGAGTAGATGTTGGAGACTGGGATGCAGAAGAACTGTTGCATTGAACAGATCTTAAAGACTGTGGTGCAGAAGGAATGTTGCAGAGAGCAGAGTTTGGAGACTGAGTTGTTGAAGGACTGTTGCAGACAACAGAGGTTGGAGACTGCGGTGCAGAAGGACCATTGAAGAGAGCAGATCATGGAGACTAAAGTGTAGAAGGATTCTTACAGAGAGCAGAATTTGGAGACTGGGTGCAGAAGGACTGTTACAGAGATCAGAGTTTGGAGACTGGGGTGCAGAAAGATCTTACAGAGAGCAGAGTTTGGAGACTGGGGTGCACACTAACTGTTGCACAGAGAAGAGGTTGGATACTGGGTTGGATAAGGATCGTTGCAGAGAGAAGACTTTGGAAACAGAGACGCAGAAGGCCTGTTACAGAGAGAAGAGTTTGGAGACTGGTGTGCAGAAGGCCTTTAACAGCGAGCAGAGGTTGGAGACTGGGGTGCAGAAGGACTGTTACAGAGAGCAAAGGTTGGAGACTGAGGTTCAGAAAAACTCTTACAGAGAGCAGAGTTTGGAGTCTGGGGTGTAGAATGAATGTTGCAGAGAACACAGGTTGGAGACTGGCATGCAGAAGGACAGTTGCAGAGAGCAAAGTTTGGAGACTGGGGTCGTGAAAGAGTGTTACAGAGAGCAGAGTTTGTTAACTGGCGTGCAGAAGGATCTTACATAGAGCAGAGGTTGTAGACTGGGGTGCAGAAGGACTGTTACAGAGAGCAGAGGTGGGAGAGTGAGATGTAGAAGGACTGTTACAGAAAGCAGAGTTTGGAGACTGGGGTGTAGAAGGATAGTAGCAGAGAGCAGAGTTTTCAGGCTTAGGTGAAGAATGACTGTTTCAGAGAGCAGATGTTGGAGACTGGGGTGCAGAAAGACTTTTGCAGAGAGCAGAGGTTGGAGACTGGGTTGCAAAACGATCATTTCAGAGAGCAGAGGTTGGAGACTGCTGTGCAAAACGATTGCTACAGAGAAGAGAGGTTGGAAAATAGGGTGCAGAAATACGATTGCAGAGAGCAGAGTTTTGGGACTGAGGTGCAAAAGGATTATTACAGAGAACAGAAGTTGGAGACTGGGGTGCAAGAGTACTGTTGCAGCGAGCAGAGGTTGGACACTGTGTTTCAGAAGTATCATTGAAGAGAGCAGAGGTTGGAGACCTTGGTGCAGAAGGACTGTTACAGATAGCAGAGTTTGAAGACTGGGTAGCAGAAGGATCTTACAGAGAAGAGACAGCAGAGTTTGGAGACTAAGGTGCAGAAGGACAGTTACACAGAGCAGAGATTAGAGACTGGGATTCAGAAGGACTGATACAGAAAGCAGAGGTTGGAGACTTGGGTGCAGAAGGACCATTACAGAGAGCAGAGGTTGGAGACTGCAGTACAGAAGGACTGTTACATAGAATAGAGGTTACAGACTGGGGTGCAGAAGAATCATTGCAGAGAGCAGAGTTTGGAGACTGAGGAGCAGAAGGATCCATGCAGAGAGCAGAGAAGGAGACTGGGGTGCAGAAGGACTGTTACAGAGAGGAGAGGTTGGAGAATGTGGTGCAGGAGGATCTTTCAGAGAACTGAGGTTGGGGACTGGTGTGTAGAAGGACTGTTGCAAACAGCAGACTTTGGACTGGGATGCAGAAGGATTGTTGCAGAGATCAGAGGTTTCAGACTGAGGTTCAAAGAGACTGTTGCAGAAAGCAGATGTTGGAGACTAGGGTGCAAAAGGACTGTTGCAG
>NW_027523532.1:0-45881 GCF_052094955.1 Ictidomys tridecemlineatus
CTTCTGCCACCCATTCTCCAAACTCTGCTCTCTGTAACAGGCCTTCTGCACCCCAGTCTCCAACCTCTTCTCTCTGCAACGATTCTTCTCCACCCCTGTCTCCAGAATCTGCTCTCTGCAACAGTCCTTTTGCACCCCAGTCTCAAAACACTGCTCTCTGTAGGATCCATCTGAACCCCAGTCTCCAAACTCTGCTCTCTGTAACGGTCCTTCTGCACCGCAATCGCTAACCCCTACTCTCTGCAACAATCCTTCTGCACCCCAGTAACCAATCTCCTTTCTACAACAGTCTTTCTGAACCCAAGTCTCCAACATCAGATCTCTGCAACAGTCCTTCTCCATCCCAGTATCCAAACTCTGCTATCTGTAACAGTTCCTCTGTACTGCAGTTTCCAAACTCTTCTCTCTGTAACTGTCCTTCTGAATCTCAGTCTCCAAACACTCCGTTCTCTATCAGTCCTTCTGCACTCAAGTCTCCAACCTCTGCTCTCTGTAACAGTCCATCTGCACCTCAGCCTCCAAATTCTGCTCTCTACAAAGGTTCTTTGTCACCCCAATCCCCAACTTCTGCTCGCTGCAACAGTCCTTTTACACCCAAGTCTCAAACCTCTGCACCCCACAACAGTCCTTCTGCACCTCAGTCTCCAACATCTACTCTCTGCAATGGTCTTTTTGCACCTCAGTATTCAACATCTATCTCTGTAACAGTCCTTCTGCACCTCAGTCTCCATCCTCTGCTCTCTGTGACAGGCCTTCTGCACCCAAGTCTCTGAACTCAGCTCTCTTTAACACTCATTCTGCACCCCAATCTCAAACCTCTGCTCTCTGAAACAGTCCTTCTGCACCCCAGTCTCAAAACTCTACTCTTTGCAACGATCCTTCTGGACCCCTGTCTTCAACCTCTGCTTTCTGTATCAGTCATTCAAAACCCCAGTCTCCAACCTCTTTTCTCTGTATCTATCCTTCTGCACCTCAGTCTCCAACCTGTGCTCTATGTAAGAGTCCTTCTGCACCCCAGTCTCCAACCTCTTCTCTCGGTAACAGTCTTATACCGCAGTCTCCAAAGTCTACTCTCTGTAACGGTCCTTCCGCATCCCAATTTCCAAACTCTGCTTTCTATAACAGTCCTTCTGCACCTGAGTCTCCAAACTCTGCTCTTTGTAATGGTCCTAATGCACCCCAGTTTCCAATGTCTCCTTTGTGTATCAGTCCTTCCTCACCCCAGTCTCCAAACTCTACTCGCTGAAACAGTCCTTTTACACCCCAGTCTCCAACATCTGCTCTCTGCAACAGTCCTTCTACACCACTGTCTCTAAACTCTACTCTCTGTAACTGTCCTTCTGCACCTCAGTCTCCAACCTCTGCTCTCTGTTAGATTCTTCTTCACCCCTGTCTCCAACCTCTGCTCTCTGTAAGAGTCCTTCTGCACTCAAGCCTTCAACATCTCCTCACTGCAACCGTCCTTCTGCAACCCAGTCTTTAACATCTGCACTCTCAACAGTCCTACTTCACCTCAGTCTCCAAACTCAGCTCAATAAAAGATCCTTCTGAAACCCAGTATCCATACTCTTCTCTCGGTAACAGTCAACCTGCTCCCCAGTCTCCAAACTCTGCTCTCTGTAACATGCCTCATGCACACCAGTCTACAAACTCAGCTCTATGTAACAGGCCTTCAGCACCACAGTATCCAAACTATTCTCTCTGCAACGATCCTTCTACACCCCAGTCTCCAACGTCTGCACTCTGCAACAGGTCTTCTGACCCCAGTCTCCAAACTCTGCTCTCTGTAAGATTCTTCTGCACCCAGTTTCCAACCTCTGCTCTTTGAAACAGTCCTTCTGTACCCCAGGCTCCAAACTCTGCTCTCTGTAACAATGCATCTGCTCATGAGTCTTCAACCTCTGCTCTCTGCAATGGTCTTTCTACACATCAGTCTCCAACCTCTGTGGTCTGCAATAGTCCTTCTGCACCCCTGTGTGAAACCTCTTCACTCTCTAAGAGTTCTTCTGTACCAAAGTCTCCAACCTCTGCTCTCTGTAAGGGTCCTTCTGCACCGCAGTCTCCAAACTCTGCTTTCTATATCAGTTCTTCTGCACCCCAGTCTCCAAACTCTGCTCTATGTGAGAGTCCTTCTGAACCTCGTCTCCAACCTCTGCTCTGTGCAACAGTCCTTCTGCACCTCAGCTTCAACCTCTGCTCTCTGCAACGGTCATTTTGCACCCAAGTCTCCAAACTCTGCTTTCTATAAAAGTCCTTCTGCACCCCAGTCTCCAATCTCTACTCTCTGAAAGATCCATCTGCACCCCAGTCTCCAACCTCTGCTGTCTGTAACAGTTCTTCAGCACCTCAGTCTCCAACCGCTGCTCTCTGTAACAATCCTTCTTCACGTCAGTCTAAAACCGCTGCTCTCAGCAATGGTCCTTCTGCAGTGCAGTCTCCAAACTCCGTACTCTGCTACAGTTTTTCTGCACCCCAGTCTCCAAACTCTGCATTCTGCAACAGTCCTTCTGCACCCCAGTCTTTAACCTCTGCTCTCTGTAACAATCCTTCTGCACCTGAGTCTCCAACCTCTGCTCTCTGCAACTGTCCTTCTGCACCCCTGTCTCCAAACTCTGTTGTCTCCAACAGTCCTTCTTCACCTCAGTCTTCTGCACCGCAATCTCCAACCCCTACTCTCTGCAACACTACTTCTACACCCCAGTCACCAACCTCCTCTCTACAAGAGTCTTTCTGCACCCCTGCTAGGAGCCACTGCAAAAGTATTACATTCATATGGAAATTGGGCTCCTACTGTTCACCTAGGCCCATTTGGGGACTCAAGTTACAAGACTCCCGGAGAGTTCCTATTGGTTGGGGAAGGATGGTAGGAGGGTGTTCCAGGGGATGTAGAGCCCCCCGTGACCGGTAGGGACACACGTGTGTGTGGACGGGCTTGTTAGGGGGACGCACACGGCCTCTCACAAAATAAAACTTTGTTTCAGTCCAAAAAAAAAAAATCACATGACTTATATGGTTTAATTTAAATTAGGTAAACAGCTATTATAAATTTTGCTTTTAAAGGTGGTTAACAGATCTGTTTGTTTACTTTCACCTTTCCTTTTCATTATATTTAATAATTCTGTTCAAGATAATGTCTCTTTAGCACCATGGCCAGAATTCCCATCTCCATCCCAGTGCCGGTGAAGACTAAGATAAAACCAAACTACAACTTCTATGATAGCTATCACAGTAAACTGTATAAACTGATACATCAATCAATATAACTCAATAAGTATCCTCAATCAAGGACTTAATTTACTTTGGGAGAAAATGGACATATTGACAGACTCCTCCACTTTGAACTGCTCAATCAAGAACTTAATTTACGTGCTCACTTCGGCAGCACATATACTAAAATTGGAACGATACAGAGAAGATTAGCATGGCCCCTGCGCAAGGATGACACGCAAATTCGTGAAGCGTTCCATATTTTTAGAATCAGAGTGAGCCTGCATAAAGACTAGGGGGGAACTAGAGGCACCTGACCTGCAACCCCCCCTACCCATCTGCAGCCAAAAGGAAACCTGTCTAGCTAGAGCTGGGGGAGGGGCTAGCAGGAAAAATCCAAAGGACAGAGTGCCTGGGATCCCAATCGCCAACTGTGGGACCCCGGAGATCCATGCCCACTGATTCGTGTGGCCTGCCCTGCGGCTACAGAAGGCTAGCAGGAGAAACCAGGAGGCTAGAGGCAAGGCCCTGGAGACTGGGCAGCTGGAAATTGCAGGCCCGCCGGCAACAGTTCACCCACTGCCCACATAGCTGGACGGTAGGAGAACACCCTGCCACAGGTGACCGATCACCCGCCCTCGGCCTGTGATACTGGGCAGCTAGAGACTGCCTGCCTGCCGCGACTGGGAGCTGAAATCAAACTGAGACAGTCCAGTCACACCACCTCATCAGGATACCCAGGCAAGGAACTGGGGCCGGTCATAGCAAAGTAGTGTCGTCACTGGAGCTCGGATGTCGGATCTTCCTTCACAGTGGAATTCACGACAGCAGGCATCGTTTAACAACACTAAGGAGAGGCATCAGAGTAATACAGAACCAAAACAAATCTATAGAAGAGAGTAGAAACACGACAATCAAATAGAGTTGGAAAGCAACGGGGACAACATGAGAAAACAAGGGAAAAAAGGAGTACAAACAATGCAAGACAACTTAATTCTACAAGAGGACATAGAAACATCAGAAGCAGGTATAGGGAAAGAACTCAAGGCATACCTAACTTAAATGGAAAGGAATATTAGAGAAGACATGAGACAGCAAGTCCAAGCAATAAAAATATATTTTGAAAATGAATTAAACAAACAAATTCAAATGGCAAAGAACGAGCTCTACCAGGAGATAGAGATCTTAAAAAAGAATCAAACGATAATCCTAGAATTGCAGGAGACTATAAACCAAATTAAAAACTCAAACGAGAATATTACAAATAGACTTGATCAAGTAGAAGTCAGAACATCAGATAATGAAGACAAGGTTTATCAACTTGAAAAGAGTATAGTCAACACAGAAAAGATGCTTAAATCCCATGAGCAATCTATTCAAGAGATATGGGATGTCATTAAAAAACCAAATTTGAGAGTCATCGGGATAGAAGAAGGCACAGAGATTCAAACCAAAGGAATGGACAGCATATTAAATGAAATAATTGTAGAAAACTTCCCAGAGATGAAAAATGGAATGGATTGACAAATCCTGGAAGCCTACAGGACCCCAAACATTCAAAACTATAATAGACCTACTCCAAGACACATAATTATGAAGATAGCCAACATACAGGACAAGGAGAGAATATTAAAAGCTACCAGAGAAAAGAGACAGATTACATTCAGGGGGAAACCAATTAGGTTAACGACTGATTTCTCAGCACAGACTTTGAAAGCGAGAAGATCCTGGAACAATGTATTTCAAACGCTGAAAAATAATGGATTTCAACCAAGAATACTGCATCCAGCAAAATTGAGCTTCAGATTTGACAACGAAATTAAAATCTTTCACGATAAACAAAAGCTAAAAGAATTTGCAGCAAGAAAACCAGCACTGCAAAGCATTCTGAGCAATATACTACAAGAAGAGGAATTGAAAAATAGTGCCCAAAACTAACAACAAGAGTTATCTCAGTAAAGGAGGAGGAAAATAACCAAAAAAGTAAAACTAGCCAAACTAAAATAAATAAATAAAGAAGCATGACTGGAAGTACAAATCATATCTCAATTGTAACTTTAAATGTTAATGGCCTAAACTCACCAATCAAGAGACATAGGCTAGCAACCTGGATCAAAAAAACAAATCCAACAATATGCTGCCTTCAGGAGACTCATATGATAGGAAAAGACATACACAGGCTGAAGGTAAAAGGTTGCGAAAAATCATACCACTCACATGGCCCTCGGAAGCAAGCAGGAGTGGCCATACTCATATCAAATAAAATCAACTTCAAACCTAAGTTAATTAAGAAGGATAAAGAAGGACACTATATACTGTTAAAAGGGACCATCCACCAACAAGACATAACAATTATCAATTTGTATGCACCAAACAATGGAGCTGCAATCTACATAAAACAAACGCTCCTCAAGTTCAAGAGTCAAATAGACCATAACACAATAATTACGGGTGACTTCAACACACCGCTCTCACCATTAGACAGATCCTCTAGACAAAAGCTGAATAAAGAAACTATAGAACTCAACAGCACAATCAATAACTTAGACCTAACTGACATATATAGAATATACCAACCATCATCAAGTGGATACACGTTCTTCTCAGCAGCACATGGATCCTACTCAAAAATAGACCATATATTATGCCATAAGGCAAATCTTAGTAAATATAAAAGTGTGGAGATAATACCATGCACCATATCTGACCATAATGGAATGAAATTGGAAATCAATGATAAAAAAAGGATGGAAAAATCCTACACCACATGGAAAATGAACAATATGTTATTGAATGATCAATGGGTTACAGAAGACATAAAGGAAGAGATAAAAAAATTCTTAGAGTCAAATGATAATACAGACACAACATACCGGAATCTATGGGACACAATGAAAGCAGTTTTAAGAGGGAAATTCATATCCTGGGGTTCTTTCATCAAAAAAAGAAAAAACCAACAAATAAATGAACTCACACTACACCTCAAAAACCTAGAAAAGGAAGAACAAAACAACAGCAATTGTAGTAGAAGACAAGAAATAATTAAAATTAGAGCAGAAATAAACCAAATTGAAACAAAAAAAACCATTGAAAAAATTGATAAAACTAAAAGTTGGTTCTTTGAAAAAATAAATAAGATAGACAAGCCCTTAGCTATGCTAACAAAAAGAAGAAGAGAGAGAACTCAAATTACTAATATACGGGATGAAAAAGGCAATATCACAACAGACACTACAGAAATACAGAAGATAATTAGAAAGTATTTTGAAACCCTATATTCTAATAAAATAGAAGATAGCGAAGATATCGATAAATTTCTTAAGGCATATGATTTGCCCAGATTGAGACAGGAAGACACACACAATTTAAACAGACCAATAACAAAGGAAGAAATAGAAGAAGCCATCCAAAGTCTACCAACCAAGAAAAGCCCTGGACCTGATGGGTATACAGCGGAGTTCTACAAAACCTTCAAAGAAGAACTAATACCAATACTTTTCAAACTATTTCAAGAAATAGAAAAAGAAGGAGCTCTTCCAAATTCATTCTATTAGGCAACATCACCCTGATCCCAAAACCAGACAAAGACACTTCAAAGAAAGAAAACTACAGACCAATATCTCTAATGAACTTGGATGCAAAAATTCTCAATAAAATTTTGGCGAATCGAATACAAAAACATATCAGAAAACTTGTGCACCATGATCAAGTAGGATTCATCCCTGGGATGCAAGGCTGGTTCAATATACGGAAATCAATACATGCTATTCACCACATCAATAGGCTTAAAGACAAGAACCATATGATCATCTCGATAGATGCAGAAAAACCATTTGACAAAATACAACATCCCTTTATGTTCAAAACATTAGAAAAACTAGGGATATCAGGAACTTACCTCAACATTGTAAAAGCTATATATGCTACACCTCAGGCGAGCATCATCCTAAACGGAGAAAAACTGAAGGCATTCCCTCTAAAATCTGGAACAAGACAGGGATGTCCTCTATCACCACTTCTATTCAATTTAGTTCTCGAAGTACTAGCCAGAGCAATTAGACAGACAAAAGAAATTAAAGGCATAAAAATAGGAAAAGAAGAAATTAAATTATCGCTATTTGCAGATGACATGATAATTTACTTAACAGACCCAAAAGGATCTACAAAGAAGCTGCTAGAGGTAATAAATGAATTCAGCAAAGTGGCAGGATATAAAATCAACACGCACAAATCAAAGGCATTCCTGTATATCAGCAACAAAACCTCTGAAATGGAAATAAGGAAAACCACTCCATTCACAATATCCTCAAAGAAAATAAGATACTTGGGAATCAACCTAACAAAAGAGGTGAAAGATTTATACAATGAAAACTACAGAACCTTAAAGAGAGAGATAGAAGAAGATCTCAGAAGATGGAAAAATGTACCCTGTTCATGGATAGGCAGAACTAACATCATCAAAATGGCGATTTTACCCAAAGTTCTCTACAGGTTTAATGCGATGCCAATCAGAATCCCAAAGACATTTCTTGTAGAAATAGATAAAGCAATCATGAAATTCATATGGAAAAACAAAAGACCCAGAATAGCAAAAGCAATTCTAAGCAGGAAGTGTGAATCTGGAGGTATAGCGATACCAGAGCTCAAACTGTACTACAAAGCAATAGTAACAAAAACAGCATGGTACTGGTACCAAAACAGGCAGGTGGACCAATGGTACAGAATAGAGGACACAGAGACTAATCCACAAAGTTACAACTATCTTATATTTGATAAAGGGGCTAAAAACATGCAATGGAGGAAGGATAGCATCTTCAACAAATGGTGCTGGGAAAATTGGAAATCCATATGCAACAAAATGAAATTGAATCCCTTTCTCTCGCCAGCCACAAAAGTTAACTCAAAATGGATCAAGGAGCTAGATATAAAAACAGAGACACTGCATCTGATAGAAGGAAAAGTTGGCTACGATCTACATATTGTGGGGTCGGGCTCCAAATTCCTTAATAGAACGCCCGTAGCCCAAGAGTTAATGACAAGAATCAACAAATGGGACCTACTTAAATTAAAAAGTTTTTTCTCAGCAAGAGAAACAGTAAAAGACGTAAATAGAGAGCCTACATCCTGGGAACAAATTTTTACCCCTCACACCTCAGACAGAGCCCTAATATCCAGAATGTACAAAGAACTCAAAAAATTAAACAATAAGATAACAAATAATCCAATCAACAAATGGGCCAAGGACCTGAACAGACACTTCTCAGAGGAGGACATACAATCAATCCACAAGCACATGAGAAAATGCTCAACATCTCTAGCAATCAGAAAAATGCAAATCAAAACCACCCTAAGATACCATTTCACTCCTGTAAGATTGGCAGCCATTATGAAGTCAAACAACAATAAGTGTTGGCGAGGATGTGGGGAAAAGGGCACACTTGTTCACTGCTGGTGGACTGCAAAATGGTGAGGCCAATTTGGAAAGCAGTATGGAGATTCCTGGGAAAGCTGGGAATGGATCCACCATTTGACCCAGCTATTGCCCTTCTTGGACTATTCCCTGAGGACCTTAAAATAGCACACTATACGGATACGGCCACATCAATGATTATAGCAGCACAATTCACAATAGCTAGACTGTGGAACCAACCTAGATGCCCTTCAATAGATGAGTGGATAAAAAAATTGTGGCAGCTATACACAATGGAGTATTATGCAGCACTAAGAAACGACAAAATCATAGAATTTGCAGGGAAATGGATGGCATTAGAGCAGATTATGCTAAGTGAAGCTAGCCAAGCCCTAAAAAACAAATGCCAAATGTCTTCTTTGATATAAGGAGAGCCACTAAGAATAGAACAGGAAGGAAGAGCATGAGGAAAAGACTAACAGTAAACTAAGACGAATGGGGGGAGAGAAAGGAAGAGAGAAGGGAAAACATATGGAAATGGTAGGAGACCTTCAGTGATACACAAAATAATAAGAGGTTATGAGGGGCAAGGGGGTGGGGGGAAAAAAAGGGGAGAGAATTGAACAACAGCAGAGGAGGTAGAGAGGGATGTTGGGAGGGGAGGGGAGGGGAGGGGGGATAGTAGGGGATAGGAAAGGTAGCAGAATACAACAGTCACTAATATGCCATTATGTAAAAATGTGAGTATGTAACAGAAGTGAGTCTGTATTATGTATTTGGGGAGTTCAAAACCCAATTGAGTCGAATGTATGAAAGATGATATGTCTTGAGCTCTGTAATGTTTTGAACAACCAATAAAAAAAAAAAGAACTTAATTTACTTTGGGAGGACAATGGACATATTGATAGATCCTCCACTTTGAACTGCTTACACAAACTGCCTGGACTATGTATCACCTCTATGCATTGTGCTCTATTTGTTGATACAGCAAATTATGGTAGTGCTGAAATATCTTAGCTGCTGTGTCACCAGTGTTACTGTTCTTCCTAAGGAGCCATCAATTGACTTGATGTCGTGGCATTTCTGTATCTTCCTCCCTTCTACTAGTGATGGTCTAAAACTTGGGGGCGAACAGAGGTGAGGCAAGAACCTCACCCTCCCACTGGCACCAAGGTTAAATTTGGGGGCCAACAGAGGTGAGGCAAGAACCTCACCCCCCCACAGGTGCTTAGGCCTATCCATAAGCATGGCCATGCTAGACCGGAGTCGTGACGGGTTGATCTGATTACAGTGGATTCAACCTAAGACAGGAAACTGACGTGTAAAAGTCAGTTCTCCCATGACGGGTAAGAACCACATGTTAATTGGACAACCTACCAGGCACGGTCCTAGCCACATTGCCATTGCTTAATTAAACAGAAGGGGCAGATGCTAGGAGCCACTGCAAAAGTATTACATTCATAGGAAATTGGGCTCCTACTGTTCACCTAGGCCCATTTGGGGACTCAAGTTACAAGACTCCCAGAGAGTTCCCATTGGTTGGGGAACGATGGTAGGAGGGTGTTCCAGGGGAAGTGGAGCCCCCCGTGTCCGGTAGGGACACACGTGTGTGTGGACCGGCTTGTTAGGGGGACGCACACGGCCTCTCACAAAATAAAACTTTGTTTCAGTTCCATCTGGCTTGTGTTTTTGTGCTCAGCCGGGTTGCAGGATCGCAAGCCAGCGTGCACTGACAGCGACCCGCGAAAGCGCCCAGCAGGAAGGCGGCAGGTGAAAACAGCAGCGGGCAGGAGCAGAGCCAAGGCTCAAGCGGCCCCCGCCGTCCAGCCTGCAGCACACCCCATTCTAAAAAGTTTGCTCTCTGCAGTGGTCCCTCTGCACCCCAGTCTCCAACCTTGTTCTCTACAACAGTTCTTCTGTAACGCAGTCTTCAACCTCTTTTCTCTGTAAGGGTCCTTCTGCACCCCAGTCTCAAACATCTGCTTTCTGTATTAGTCCTTCTGCACTACAGTCTCCAAACTCTGCTCTCTGTAACAGTCCTTCTGCACCTCACTCTGCAACATCTGCTCTCTGAAACAGTCCTTCTGCACCCCAGTCTTCAACCTGTGCTCTCTGCAACAGTCCTTCCTCACCCCAGTCTCTAAAATCTGCTCTCTGCAACAGTACTTTTCCACCAAAGTCACCAAACTCTGCTCTCTGTAACAGTCCTTCCGCACCTCAGACTCCAACCTCTGCTCTCTACAACAGTCCTTCTGTGCCTCAATCTCGAACCTCTTCTCTCTGCAACAGTCCTTCTGCACCTCAGTGTCCAAACTCTGCTCTCTGTAAAATACTTCTGAAACCCAGTCTCCAGCATATGCTTTCTGCAATGGTCCTTCAGCACCAGAGTCTCCAACTTCTGTTCTCTGTAAGAGATATTCTGCACCCCATCTCCAACCTCTGCTTTCTGTATCAGTCTTTCTGCAACTCAGTCTTCAAACTCTGCTTTCTATATCCGTCGTTGTGCACGCCAGGCTTCAACCTCTGCTCTTTGTAACAGTCCTTCTGCACCCCAGTCTCCATCCTCTGCTCTCTGCAACAGTCCTTCTGCACCCCAGTCACCAAACACTGCACTCTTCAACAGTCTTTCTGCACCCTAGTCTCCAACCTCTGCTCTCTGTATCAGTCCTTCTGCACATCAGTCTCCAACCTCTGTTCTCTGTAAGAGGCCTTTGCACCCAGTCTACAACCTCTCCTCTCTGTAACAGGCCTTCTGCACACAAGTCTCTAAACTCTGCTCTCTTTAACAGTCCTTCTGCACCCCAGTCTCCTACCTCTGCTCTCATTATCAGTCCTGCACCCAGTCTCCAAACACTGCTCTCTGTAATAGTTTTTCTGCACATCAGTCTTCAACAACTGCTATCTGCAGGAGTCTTTCGGCAGACCAGTCTCCAACCTCTGCTCTATAGAACAGTCCTTCTATACCCCAGTCTCCATAATCTACTTTCTGCAATGATTCTTCTTCACCCCAGTCCCCAACGTCTGCTCTCTGCAAAATTTCTTCTGCATTCCAGTCTCCAAACTTTCCTCTCTGTAAGATCCTTCTGCACCCCAGTTTCCAAACTCTGCTCTCTGTAAAATTCCTTCTGCACCCCAGTCTTCAACCTGTTCTCTACAACAGTTTTTCTGTACCACAGTCTTAAACCTATGTTCTCCATAAGAGTCCTTCTGCACCCCTGTCTCTAACCTCTGCTTTCAGTATCAGTCTTTCTTCACCACAGTCTCCAACCTCTGCTCTCTGTAGCAGTCCTTCTGCAACCCAGTCTTCAACCTCTTCTCTCTGCAACAGTCCTTTCTCACCCCAGTCTCCAAAATATGCTCTCTGTAACAGTCTTTTCCCACCGCAGTCTCAAACCTCTTCTCTCTGTAACAGTACTTCTGTACTGTAGTCTCCAACCTCTGCTCTCTGTAATAGTCCTTCTGCACCCCAGTCTCAAAACTCTCCTCTCTGTATCAGTCCTTCTGCACCCCGGTCTCGAACCTCTGCTCTCTGTAACAGTCCTTCTGCACCTCAGACTCCAACCTCTGCTTTCTACAACAGTACTTCTGCGACCAAATCTCCAACCTCTGCTTTCTGCAATGGTCATTTTGTACCGCAGTCTCCAACTTCTGTTCTCTACAACACTTATTCTACACCCCAGTCTTCAACCTCTGCTCTCTGTAACAGTCCGTCTGTACCGCAGTCTCCAACCTCTGTTCTCTGTAAATGTCGTTCTGAAGCCCAGTCTCCAACCTCTGCTTTCTGTATCAGTCCTTCTGCCCCACATTCTCCAAACTCTTCTCTCTGTAACAGTTCTTCTGTACCTCAGTCTGCTACCTCTGCTCTCTGCAATAATCCTTTTTCACCCCAGTCTGCAATCTTTGCTCTCTGCAACAGTCCTTCTGCACCCCAGTATCCAACATCTGCTCCCTGCAACAGGCCTTCTCCACCTGTCTCAAACCTCTGCTCTCTGCGACAGTCCTTCTGCACCCAGGTCACCAAGGTCTGCTTTCTGTATCAGTCCATCGGCACCCCAGGCTCCAACGTATGCTCTCTGTAACAGTCCTTCTGCACCTCAGTCACTAACCTCTACTCTCTGCAGCAGTTCTTCTCCACTCCAGTTTCCAACCTCTGCTCTTGGCAACAGTCCTTCTGGACGCCATTCTCAAACTTCTACTCTCTGCAACTGTCCTTGTACACCCCAGTCTTTCACATCTGCTATCTGTAACAGAATTTCTGCACCTCAGTCTGAAAACTCTGCTCTCTGCAACGATCCTTCTGCGCCTCAGTGTCCAACTTCTGCTCTCTGTAACAGTCCTTCTGCTCCACAGTCTCAAACCTCTGCTCTAAGCAAAAGTCTTTGTACACCCCAGGCTCCAAACTCTGCTTTCTGTAACAGTCCTTCTGTACTGCAGTCTCCAACCTCTGCTGTTTGTAATGGTCCTTCTGCACCCAAGACTCCAAACTCTACTTTCCATATCAGTTATTCTACACCCAAGTCTCTAACCTCTGCTCTCTGTAACAGTCTTTCTTCACCTCAGTCTCCAACCTCTGCTCTCTGCAACAGTCCTTCTGCACCCCAGTCTCTAACCTCTTCTCTCTGCAACAGTCCTTCTGCACCCCAGTCTCCGAACTCTGCTCTCTGCAACGATTCTTCTGCACCCCAGTCTCCAACCTTTGCTCTCTGCTACAGTCCCTTTTCACCCCAGTCTCAAAAGAGAGCTCTCTGTAACAGTTCTTCTGCACTGCAGTCTCCAACCTCTGCTCTCTGTAGTGATCCTACTGCACCTCAGTGTTCAACCTATGCTCTCTGCATCGATCCTTCTTCACCTCAGTCTCCAAACTCTGCTCTCTGCAACACTCTTTCTGCACCCTGGTCTCCAAGCTCTGCTCTCTGTAACAGTTCTTCTGAACCTCAATCTCCAAACTCTGCACTCTGTAAAACTCCTTCTGCACCCCAGTCTCCATACTCTGCTCTCTGTAAGAATCCTTTTGTACCCCAGTCTCCAACATCTCCTCTTTGTAAAAGTCCTTCTCCACCTCAGTCTCGAAGTTCTGCAATCTGTAACGGTCCTTCTGCACCTCAGTCTCCAACCTCTGCTCTCTGTAATAGTCCTTCTGCACCCCAGTCTCCAACATCTGTTCTCTGCAACGATCGTTCTTCTCTCCAGGTTCCAACCTCTGCTCTCTGCAATGGTTTCTGTACCACAGTTTCCAACCTCTGCTCTTTGTAACAGTCCTTCTGCACCTCAGTCTCCAAACTCTACTCTCTGTAACAGTCCTTCTGCACCCCAGTCTCCAACCTCTGCTCCAGGTAACAGTTCTACTGCACCCCAATTTCCAAACTTTGCTCTCTGTAACACTCCTTCTCCCCAGTCTCCACACTCTGTTCTCTGTAACAATCCTTTTGGACCCCAGTTTCCAACCTTTGCTCTCTGAAACATTCCTTCTGAAACTCAGTCTCCAAAATGCTCTCTGTAAGATCCTTCTGAAACCCTGTCTCAAAACTGTGCTATCTGTAACAGTGCTTCTGCACCCCAGTCCCCAAACTCTGCTCTCTGTAACAGCCTTCTGCACCCTACTCTCCAAACTCTGCACTATATAAAAGGCCTTCTGAAATCCAGTCTCCAACCTCTTCTCTCTGCAAGGATCCTTCTTCACCTCAGTCTCCATCGTCTGCTCTCTGCAAAGTTTCTTCTGCACCCCAGTCTCCAACCTCTGTTCTCTGCATCATTCCTTCTGCACCCAAGTCTCCAACCTCTGCTCTCTGTAACTATCCTTCTGCACCTCAGTCTCCAAATTCTGCTCTCTGCAACAGTCCTACTGCACCCAAGTCTCTAACACCTGCTCCCTGAAACAGTCTTTTTTCACCCCAGTCTTCAAAAACTGCTATCTGCTACAGTCCTTCTGCACCCCAGTCTTTAATCTCTACTCTCTGTAAAAGTCTTTCTGCACCTCTGACTCCACCTCTGCTCTCTGCAATGGTCCTTCTGCACCTCAGTATCCAACCTCTACTCTCTGTAACTGTCCATCTGCACCTCAGTCTCGAAACTTTGCTCTCTGTAAGATCCTTCTGCAACCCAGTCTCCAAACTCTGCCCTCTGTAACAGTCGTTCTGCATCCCTTCACCAAACTCTGCTCTCTGTAACAGGCCTTCTGCACCGCAGTCTCCAAACTCTGTACAATGTAACAGTCTTTTTGCACCCCAGGATCCAACTTCTGTTCTCAGTAACAATCCTTCTGATCCTCAGTTCCCAAACTCTGACATCTGCAATGGTCCTACTGCACCCCAGTCTCTAAACTCTGCTCTCTGCAACGATCCTTTTGCACCCAAGCTTTCAAACTCTGCTATCTGCAACAGTCCTTCTGCACCTCAGTCAGAAAACTCTGCTCTCTGCAACGATCCTTGTTCACCACAGTCTCCAAACTCTGCTTTCTGTAACAGTTTTTTTGCAACTCAGTCTAAAACCTCTGCTCTCTGTAACAGTCCTTCTGCACCCCATTCTCCAAACTCTGCTCTCTGTAAGATCCTTCTGCACTCCATTCTCCAAACTCTTCTCTCTATAGCATTCCTTCTCCACCCAGTCTTCAACCTCTGCTCTCTGCAAGGGTCCTTCTGCACGCCAGTCTCCGACCTTTGTTTTCGGAAACGGTCCATCTGCACCCCAGTCTCCACACTCTTCTCTGGGTATCATTTCATCTGCACATTAATCTCCAATTTCTGCTCTATGTAAGATCCTTCTGCAACCCAGTCTCCAAACTCTGCTCTCTGGAACAGTCCTTCTGCACCCCAGTATCCAACCTCTGGTTTGTGCAACAGTTCGTCTGCACCCCAGTCTCCAACCTCTGCTCTCTGAAAGATCCTTCTGCAACCCACTCTCCAAACTCTTCTCTCTGTAACAGTCCTTCTACACCATATTCTCAAACCTCTGCTCTCTGTTAAAGTTTTTCTATACTGCAGTCTCCAACCTCTGCTCTTTTTAACGGTCCTTCTGCACCCATATTTCCAAACCCTGCTTTCAGTAACAGTCTTTCTGCACCTCAGTCACCAAACTATGCTCTCTGTAACAGTCCTTCTGCACCTCAGTCTTCAACCACTGCTCTCTGTTACACTCCTTCTGTGCCTCAGTCTGAAACCTCTACTCTGCACGATCTTCCTGCAGCCCAGTCTCCACCACTGCTGTCTGTAACAGTCGTCCTGCACCCCAGTCTGTAATCACTGTTCTCTGAAACAGTCCTTCTTCACGCCAGTCTGAGACCTCTGCTCTCTGTAATGGTCTTTCTGCAGCCCAGTCTGCCACCTCTGCTTTCTGTATCATAATTCTTCACCCTAGTCTCCAACGTCTGCTCCTTGGAACAGTCCTTCTGCATCTCAGTCTCCAACCTCTGCTCTCTGCAACAGTCCTTCTGCACCCCAGTCTCCAACCTCTGCTTTCTGCAACATTTCTTCTGCACCACAGTCTCCGACCTGTGCTCTCTGTAACAGTCCTGCACCGCAGTCTCCCACCTCTTCTCTCAGTAAGGATCCTTCTGCACCACAGTCTCAACCTTTGCACCCCAGATCCAACCTCTGCTCTCTGCAACGATCCTTATGCACCTCAGTCTCCAAAAGCTGCTCTCTGCAACAGTCCTTCTGCACCCCAGTCTCCAATCTCTGTTCTCTATAAGGTCCTTCTGCACCCCAGTTTCCAAACTCTGCTCTCTGTAACATTCCTTCTCCAACCAAGTTTTCAACCTCTGCTTTCTTCAACGGTCCTGCTACAACCCAGTCTCCAACCTCTGCTTTCTGTATCAGTAATTCTGCACCACAGTCTCCAAACTTTGCTCTCTGTAACATTCTTTCTGCACCTCAGTCTCCAACCTCTGCTCTCTGCCACAATTTTTCTGCACGCAAGTCTACAAACTCTGCTCTCTGATACAGTTCTTCTGAATCTCAGCCTCCAACATCCGCACTCTGAAACAGTTCTTCTATAAATCATTCTCTAACCTCTGCTCTCCTTAACAGTCCTCCTATATTGCAGTCTCTAAACTCTGCTCTCCGTAACGGTCCTTCTACACCCCAGTCTCCAACCTCTGCTTTCTGTATCAGTACTACTGCACCCCAGTCTCCAAATTCTGATCTCTGCAACAGTCCTACTGCACCCAAGTCTCCAACACCTGCTCCCTGCAACATTCCTTCTGCACCCAAGTCTCCAACCTCTGCTATCTGCAACAGTCCTTCTGCACCCGAGTCTCCAAACTCTGCTCTCTGCAACAATCCTTCTGCACCTCAGTCTCCAACCTCTACTCCCTGTAACAGTCCTTCTGCACCTCAGTCTCCAACATCTACTCTCTGTAAGATCCTTCGGCAACCCAGTCTCCGAACTCTGCCCTCTGTAACAGTCGTTCTGCATCCCCTAACCAAACTCTGCTCTCTGTAACAGGACTTCTGCACCGCAGTCTCCAAACTCTGTTCTCTGTAACAGTCCTTCTGAACCACAGTCTCAAACCTCTGCTATCTACAATGATTCTTCTACACCCCAGTTCCCAAGTTCGGTAATCTCCAACAATCCTTCTGCACCTCAGTTCCCAAACTCTTACCTCTGCAATGGTCCTACTTCACCCCAGTCTTAAACCTCTGCTCTCTGCGATGATACTTTTGCAACCCAGTATTTAACCTCTGCTCTCAACAAAAGTCCTTCTGCACCCCAGTCTCCAACCTCTGCTCGCTGTAAATTTTTCTGCACCCCAGTTTCCAAACTCTGCTCTCTGTAGCATTCCATCTCCACCCCAGTCTCCAACCTCTGTTCTCTGCAACATTCCTTCTGCACGCCAGTCTCCAACCTATGATCTCGGCAACAGTCCTTCTGCACCCCAGTCTCCAAACTCTGCTTTCTGTATCAGTCCTTCTGCACCCCAGTCTCCACCTTGGCTCTTTGTAACAATCCTACTGCATCTCAGTCTCAAATATCTTCTCTCTGTAACAGTCCTTCTCAGCCCAGTCTCCAACTTCTACTCTGTGCAACAGTTCGTCTGCACCCCAGTCTCCAACCTCTGCTCTCTGAAAGATCCTTCTGCACCCCAGTCTCCAAACTCTGATCTTTGTCACAGTTCTTCTTCACCTCAGTCTCCAAACTCTGCTCTCTGTAACAATCCTTCTGCACCTCAGTCTCCAACATCTTCTCTCTGCAACGGTCCTTCTGCACCCCATTCTCCAACCTCTGTTGTCTGCAAAAGTTTTTCAGCACGTCATATCCAACCTCTACTCAATGCAAAAATCCTTCTGCACCCCAGTCTCCAACTTCGGCTCTCTGCAACAGTTCTTCTGCACCCCAGTCTCCAACATCTACTCGCTGAAGAAGTCCTTCTCCACCCCAGTCTCCAACCTCTGATCTCTGTAACAGTCCTTCTGTACTGCACTCTCTAACTTCTGCTCTCTGTAAGATCCTTCTGAACCCCAGTCTCAAACCTCTGCTTTCTGTTTCAGTCCTTCAGCATCACAGTCTCCAAACTCTGCTCTCTTTTACAGTCCTTCTGCACCTAAGTCTTCAAACTCTGCTCTCTGCAAAAGTCCTTCTGTACCCTAGTCTCCAAACTCTGCTCTCTGTAACAGTCCTTCTATACTTCAGTCTCAATCCTCTGCTCTCGTTAAGGTTCATTCTGAACCCAAATCTCTAACCTCTGCTTTCTGTATCAGTCTTTCTGCACCCCAGTCTCCAACCTCTGCTCTTTCTAACAGTCCTTCTGCATCTCAGTCTCAAACATCTTCTCTCTGTAACAGTCCTACTCTACCCCAGTTTCCAAACTCTGCTCTCTGCAACAGTTCTTCTACACCCCAGTCTTCAACCTCTACTCCGTGTAACAGTCCTTATGCAACCCAGTGTCCAAACTCTGCTCTCTGCAACAGTCCTTCTGCATCCCAGTATCCAACATCTGCTCTCTGCAATCGTCCTTCTTCACTTAAGTCTCCAAACTCTGCTCTCTGAAATGATCCTTCTGAACACCAGTCTCCAAACTCTGCTCTCAGCAATGATCCTACTGCATTTCAGTCAACAACCTCTGCTCTCTGTAACAATCCTTCTGCATCTCAGACTACAAACTCTGCTCTACGTAATATCCCTCTGCAACCCAGTGTCCAAACTCTGCTCTCAGTAACAGCCCTTATGCACCCAGTCTCCAACCTCTGCTCTCTGTCACAGGCCTTCTGCACCCCAGTATCCAAACTCTGCTCTCTGTATCAGTCCTTCTGCACCCCAGTCTCCAAACACTTCTCTCTGTAACAGTCCTTCTGTACCTCAGTCTCAAATTCTGCTCTCTGCAACAGTCCTTCTGCACCCAAGTCTCCAACCTCTGCCCTCTACAACAGTCCTTCTACACACCAGTCTTAAAACTCTGCTCTTTGTAACAGTCCTTCTGCACACCAGCCTGAAACCTCGGCTCACTGTAACAATTCTTCTGAAACCCAGTCTCCCACCTCTGCTTTATGTATCCTAATTTTTCACCCCAGGCTCCAACGTCTGCTATGTGAAACAGTCATTCTGCATCTCAGTCTCCAATCTCTGCTCTCTGCAACAGTCCTTCTGCATCTCAGTCTCCAACCTCTGCTCTCTGCAACAGTCCTTCTGCACCCCAGTATCTAACCTCTGCTTTCTGCAAAATTCTATCTTCACCCCATTTTCCAAACTGTGCTCTCTGTAACTCTCCTTCTGCAACCCAGTCTCCCACTTCTTCTCTCTGTTATGATCCTTCTGCACCACAGTCTCCACTTTGCTCTATGCAATGATTCTTCTACAACTGAGTCTCCAACTTCTGCTCTCTTCCTTGATCCTTCTGACCCCACTCTCCAACCACTGCTATCTGTATAATCCTTCTGAAAATCAGTCTCCAAACTCTCCTTTCTGTAACAGTCCTTCTGCACTCCAGTCTCCAACCTCTGCTCTCTGTAATAGTCCTTCTCTTCCGCAGTCTGCAACCTCTGTTTTCTTTAATGGTCCTTCTTCACCCCAGTTTCCAACCTCTGCTTTCTGTATCAGTCCATCTGCATCACAGTCTTAAAACTCTGCTGCTGTAACAGTCCTTCCTCACCTCAGTTAGCAACCTCTGCTCTCTGCAATAGTCCTACTGCACCCCAGTCTCCAACCTATGCTCTCTGCAACAGTCCTTCTGCACCCCAGTCTACAACCTCCTCTCTGCAACAGTCCTTCTGCACCCCAGTCTCCAAAATCTGATCTCTGCAGCAGTTTTTCTCAACCCCAGTCTCCAACCTCTGCTCTCCTTAAAAGTCCTTCTGTACTGCAGTTTCCAAACTCTTCTCTCTGTAACTGTCCCTCTGCACACCAGTCTCCATCTTCTGCTTACTCTATCAGTTCTTCTGCACTCAAGTCCCCAACCTCTGCTCTCTGTACAGTCCTTCTGCACCTCAGTCTCCAAATTCTGCTGTGGGCAACAGTCTTTCTGCACCCCAATCTCCAACCTATGCTCTCTGCAACAGTCCTTCTACACCCAAGTCTCGAACCTCTGCACTCCACAACAGTCCTTCTGCACCTCAGTCTCCAACATCTGCTCTCTGCAATGGTCTTTCTACACCTAAGTCTTCAACATCATCTCTCTGTAACAGTCTTTCTGCACCTCAGTCTCCAACCTCTGCTCTCTGTAAAAGTCCTTATGTTCCGCAGTCTCCAACCTCATTTTTCTGTAATGGTCCTTTTGCACCCCAGTTTCAACCTCTGCTTTCTGTATCAGTCCTTCTGCACCACAGTCTCCAAACTCTGCTGCTGTAACAGTCCTTCTGCACCTCAGTCTGCAATCTCTGGTCTGTACTGAACCCCAGTCTCCAAACTCTGCTCTCTGTAACACTCCATCTGCACCCCAGTCTCCAACATCTGCTCTCGACAACTATCCTTCTCCACCCTAGTCTCCAACCTCTGCTCTTTGCAACAGTCCTTCTGCACCCCAGTCTCCAACCTCTGCTTTCTGTATCAGTCCTTCTGCACTTCAGTCTCCAACCTCTGCCCTCTGTAACAGTCCTGTAGATCCCAAATCTCCAAATGCTACTCCCTGCAACAGTCTTTCTCCACCCATTCTCAAACTTCTGCTCGCTGCAACAGTTTTCCCTCAACCCAATCTCCAACCTCTACTCTCTGCAACAGTCCTTCTGCACCCCAGTCTCCAACATCTGCTCTCTACAACAGTATTTCTTCCCCCCAGTCTCTAATCTCTGATTTTGTATCAGTACTTCTGCACTCAAGTCTCTAACCACTGCTTTCTGTAACATTCCTTCTGCATCTCAGTCTCAAAATTCTGCTATCAGCAGCAGTCTTTCTCAACCCCAATCTCTCCGCAACAGTTTTTCTGCACCCCAGTATCCAACCCCTACTCTCTGCAACAGTCCTACTGCACCCCAGTCTCCAACCTCATCTCTGCAACAGTGCTTCTGCACCCCATTCTCCAACATCTGATCTCTGAAACAGTCCTATTCCACCCTAGTCTCCAACCTCTGCTCTCTGTAACAGTCCTTCTGTACTGCAGTTTCCAAACTCTTCTCTCTGTAACTGTCCTTCTGCACACCAGTCTTCAACCCCTGCTTTCTGTAACAGTCCTTCTGCACCTCAGTCTCCAACCTCTACTCTCTGCAGCAGTCCTTCTCTACCCCAGTCTCCAACATCTGCTGTCGGCAACAATCCTTCTGGATGCCAATCTCCAACCTCTACTCTCTGAAACGATCCTTCTGCACCCCAGTCTCCAACCTCTGATCTCTGAAACAGTCCTTCTTCACCTCAGTCTGAAAACTCTGCTCTGTGCAATGATCCTTCTGCACCCAATTCTACAAACTCTGCTTTCTGTAACAGTCCTTCTTCATCTCACCTCTCAACAGTCCTTCTGTACTTTATCTCACCTCTCAACTGTCCTTCTGTACTGCAGTCTCCAAACTCTGCTCTCTGCAATGGTCCTTCTGCACCCCATTCTCCAAACTCTGTTGTCTGCAAGAGTCCTTAAGAACCTCAGTCTCCAAAATCTGCTCCCTGCAACAATCCTTCTGCACCTTAGTCTCCAAATTCTGCTCTCTGCAACAGTTCTTCTGCACCCCAGTATCCAACATCTACTCTCTGAAACAGTCCTTCTCTACCCGAGTCTCCAAGCTCTGCTCTCTGTAACATTCCTTCTGTACTGCTATCTCCAACCTCTGCTCTCTGTAAGGATCCTTCTGCACCCCAGTCTCCAATTCTACTTACTGTATCAGTTTTTCTGCACCCCAGTCTCAATCCTCTGCTCTCTGTAACATTCCTTCTGTACCTCAGTCTCCAAATTCTGCTCTCTGCAAAAGTTTTTCTGCACCCAAGTCTAAAACCTCTGTTGCCTGCAAAAGTCCTTCTACATTCCAGTCTCCAACCTCTGCTATCATGAACAGTCTTTCTGCACCCCAGTCTCCAAAATCTGTTGTCCTTAACAATCCTTCTGTACCTCAGTCTTCAAACTCTACTCTCTGTAACAGTCCTTCTGCATCTCAGTTTCCAAACTCTGCTCTCTGCAACAGTCCTTCAGAACCGCTGTCTCAAATTCTTGTCCCTGCATCAGTCTTTCTACACCCCAGTCTCCAACCTCTGCTATCTGCAACAGTCCTTCTGCACCTTAGTCTCCAACTTCTGCTCTCGGCAACAAACCTAGTTCACCCCAGTCTCCAAAATCTGCTCTCTGCAACAGTCCTTCTGCACCCCAGTCTCCGACCTCTTTTCTTTATAACAATCCTTCTGCACCGCAGTCTCCAAATTTTGCTCTCTACAACGAACCTTCTGCACTCCAGTCTTCAACCTCTGCTCTCTGTAAAAGGCCTTTTGCACCCAAATCTCCCAACTCTACTCTCTGTAACAGTCCTTTAGCACCTCAGTCTCCAACCTCTGCTCTCTGCAACAGTCCTTTTGCACCTCAGTATCCAAACTCAGCTCTCTGCATCGAGCTTTCTGCACCTCAGTCTCGAAACTCTACTTTCTGTAAAGTCCTTCTGCACCCCAGTCTCAAAACACTGCTGTCTGCAACAGTTCTTCTGCACACCAGTCTACAACCTCTGCTCTCTGTAACAATCATTCTGCACCCCAGGCTCCAACCTCTGCTCTCTGCAATGATATTTTTGCACCCAAGTCTCCAAACTCTGCTCTATGTAACAGTCCTTCTGTATCTCAGTCTCCAAATTCTGGTCTCTACAAAAGTTCTTCTGCACCCCAGACTCCAGTCTCTGCTGCCTGTAAAAAGTCCTTCTACACCCCAGTCTCCAACCTCTGTTATCTTCAACAGTCCTTCTACACCCAAGTCTCCAACCTCTGCTCTCTGTAACAAACCTTCTGTACCTCAGTCTCCAACCTTTACTCTCCGTAAAAGTCCTTCTGCATCTCAGTCTCCAAACTCTGCTCTCTGCAACAGTCCTTCGGAACCGCTGTCTCAAAATCTTTGTCCTGCAACAGTCCTTCTACACCCCAGTCTCCAACCTCTGCAATCTGAAACAGGCCTTCTGCACCCCAGTCTCCGACCTCTGCTCTCTGCAAAAGTCCTTCTACACTCCAGTCTCCAACCTCTGCTCTCTGCAACGATCCTTCTGAATCCCAGTCTCCAACGTCTGCTCTCTGTAAGATTCTTCTGCACCCCATTCTCCAAACTTTGCTCTCTGTAACAGTCATTCTGCACCTCAGTCTCCAAATTTATCTCCCTCCAACGGCCCTTTTTCACCCCAGTATCCAAGCTCTGTTCTCTGCTGCTGTACTTCTGCACCCCAGGCTACAAACTCTGCTCTCTGTAACAGTCTTTATGCACCCAAGTCTCGAAACTCTACTTTCTGTATCAGTTATTCTTCACCCCAGTCTCCAAACTCTACTTTCTGTATCAGTTATTCTGCACCCCAGTCTAAAAACTCTTCTCTCTGTAACAGTCATTCTGCACCTCAGTCTCCAAACCTCTGCTCTCTGCAACAGTCCTTCTGCACCCCAGTCTCTAACCACTGCTCTCTGCAAACGTCTTATTATACCCCACTATCCAACATCTGCTTTCTACAACGATCTTTTTGCATCCCAGTCTCCAACGTCTGCTCTCTGAAAAATTCCTCCTACACCCCAGTCTCCAACCTCTACTCTCTTCAACAGTCCTTCTGCACCTCAGTCACCAAACTCTGCTGTCTGCAACAGTCCTTCTGCAACAAAGTCTCAAAACTCTGCTTCGTGCAACACTCCTTCTGCACCTTTTCTTCAAACTCTGTTCTCTGTAACAGTCCATCTGCACACCATTCTTAATACTCTGCTCTCGACAATGATCCTTCTGCACTCCAGTCTCCAACCTCTGCTCTCTGTAACAGTACTTCTGTAGTGCACTCTCAAAAATCTGCTCTATGTAATGGTCCTTCTGCACACCAGTCTCCAATCTCTGCTCTCTGTAACAGTCCTTCTGCACCTCAGTCTCCAAAGTCTGATCTCTGCAACAGTTTTTCTGCACCTCAGTCTGAAATCTCTGTTCTCGGCAAGGATTCTTCTGCACCTCATTCTCAAAACTTTGCTCTCTGTACCAGTCCTTCTGCATCCCAGTCTGCAAACTCTGCTCTCTGTATCAGGCCTTTTGCACCTCATTCTCCAACCTCTGCTCTGTGTAACAGTGCTTCTGTACCTCAGTATACAAACTCTGCTCTCTGCTACAATCCTTCTGCACCCCAGTCTCCAAACTCTGCTTACTGTATCAGTCCATCTGCACCACAATTTTCAACACCTGCTCTCTGTAAGAGTCTTTCTTCACCTCAGTCTACAAACTCTGCTCTCTGAAACAGTCCTTCTGTACCCCAATCTCTAACATCTTCTCTCTGCAACAGACCTTCTGCACCAAATCTTCAACCTCTGCCTCTGTAATAGTCCATCTGTAACCCAGTCTCTAACCTCTGCTACTGCAACAGTCCTTCTTCACCCCAATGTGAACCTGTGCTCTCCGCTACAGTCCTTATACATCCCAGTGTCCAGCCTCTGCTCTCTGCAACACACCCTCTGCAACCCAGTCTCCAACCTCTGCTCTCCTTAACAATCCTTCTGCACCTAAGTCTCCAAACTCTGCTCTCTGCAATGATCCTTCTGCACCTCAGTCTTCAAAAACTACTCTCTGTAAATGTACTTCTGAACCCCTTGTACAAACTCTGCTGTCCGTAATAGGCCTTCTGCATTCCAGTCTCCAAACTCTGTTCTTTATAACAATCCTTCTGCACCCCAGTCGCAGAATTTTGCTCTCTACAACAATTCTTCTGCACCCTAGTCTCCAACCTCTGCTCTCTGTAACAAGCCTTTTGCAACCAAATCTCCCACCTTTACTCTCTGTAACAGTCCTCTTGCACCTCAGTCTCCAACCTCTGCTCTCAGCAACAGTCCTTTTGCACCTCAGTCTCCAAACTCAGCTCTCTGCATCGATTCTTCTGAACCTCAGTCTCGATACTCTACTCTCTGTTACAGTCCTTCTGCACCCTGGTCTCAAACCACTGCTGTCTGCAAAGATCCTTCTGCACACCAGTCTCAAACGTCTGCTCTCTTTATCGATCCCTCTGCACCCCAGTCTCCAACCTCTGCTCTCTGAAATGATCCTTTTTCACCCCAGTCTCCAACCTCTGCTTTCTACAACAATCCTTCTGCACCTCAGTCTCTTAATTCTCCTCTCTGTCAGATCCTTCTGCAAACCTGCATCCAATTTCTGCTATCTGTAGCAGTCCTCCTGCACCCCAGTCTCCTACCTCTGCTGTCCTAACAGTCCTTCTGCATCTCTGTCTCCCAAATCTGCTTTCTGTAAGATCCTTTTGCAACCAAGTCTTTAAACTCCGCACTCTGTGACAGTTTTTCTGCACAATAGTCTCCAACCTCTTCACTCTGCAATGATTCTTCTCCACCCCAGTCTGCAACATCTGCTCTCTGCAACAGTACTTCCGCTCCCTAGTCTCCAAACTCTGCTCTCTGTAACAGTCCTTTTTTCCCCCCATTCTCCAAACTCTGCTCTCTGCAACAATCCTTCTGGAACCCAGTCTCAAACATCTACTGTCTGCAAAAGTCCTTCTGCACCACAGTCTCCAACCTGTGCTCTCTTTAAGACCCTTCTGCACTTCAGTTTCCAAACTCTGCTCTCTGTAACATTCTTTCTCAAACCTAATCTCCATCCTCTGTCCTGTGCAACAGTCCTGCTGCTCCCCAGGCTCTGAGATCAGCTCTCTGTAACAGTCCTTCTGTACCGCAGTCTCCAACCTCTGCTTTTCATAACGGTCCTTCTACACCCCAGTCTTCAACCTCTAGTTGCTGTATCAGTATGTCTGAACCCCAGTCTCCAACCTCTGTTCTCTGTATCTATCCTTCTGCACCTCAGTCTCAAACCTGTGCTCTATGCAAGAGTCCTTGCGAACCCCAGTCTCCAACATGTGCTCTCGATAACAATCCTATATCTCAGTCTCCAACCTCTGCTCTCTGTAAAAATCCTTTTGGAACCCAATTTCCAAACTCTGCTTCCTGTAACAGTCTTTCTGCACCTGAGTCTCCAAGCTTTGCTCTCTGTAACACTCCTTCTACACCTTTTGCACCCAGTCTTCAACCACTGCTCTCTGTAACAGTAAAGCTACACCTCAGTCTCCAACCTCTGCTCTATGTAAGATCCTTCAGCAACCCAGTCTCTAAACACTGCTCTTTATAACAGTCCTTCTGAACCCCAGTGTCCAACATCTCCTCTCTGTACAAGGATTTCTGCACGCCAGTATTCAAACTCTGGTCTCTGCAACGATCCTTCTGCACCCCAGTCTCCAACCTCTGATCTCTGAAACAGTCCATCTGCACCTCCGTCTCCAACATCTGCTCTCTGTAAGATCCTTCTGCACCTCTGTCTCCAAGCTCTGCTCCTTGTAACGATCCTTCTGCACCCCACTCTCCAACCTCTGATCTATGTAACAGGACTTCTGCACCTCAGTCTCCAATCTCTGCTCTCTTCAAAAGTCTTTCTGCACCCCAGTCTCCAAACTCTGCTCTCTGCAACAGTACTTTTATACTTCAGTCTTATAACTCTGCTCTCTGTAATGGTCTGTTTGCACCCCAGTCTCCAACCTCTGCTCTCTGCAACAGTCCTTATGTACCCCAGTCTCCAAACTCTGCTCTCTGTAACAATCCTTCTGCACCTCAGTCTCCAACCTCTGCTCTATGTAACAAGACTTCTGCACCTCAGTCTGACACCTCTCCTAACTTCACCGTCCTTCTGCACCTCAATCTCCAACCACTGCTCTCTGTAACAGTCCATCTGCACCTCAGTCTCCAACCTCTTCTCTCCGTATGATCTTTCAGAAACGCAGTCTCCATATTCTGCTCTCTATACAAGTCCTTCTGCACCCCAGTCTCCAAACTCTCCTCTCTTTAGCAGGCCTTCTGCACCCCAGTCTTCAAAATCTGCTCTCTACAACAGTCCATCTGCACCTCAGTCTCCAAATTGTGCTTTCTGTTAGATTCTTCTGCACCCCTGTATGCAACCTCTGCTCCCCAGTCTCCGAGATCAGCTCTCTGTAACGTCCTTCTGTACCGCAGTCTCCAACCTCTGCTCTTTGTTACAGTCCTTCTACACCCCAGTCTCCAACTTCTGCTTTCTGTATCAGTCTGCCTGAACCCCCGTCTCCAAAATCGGTTTTCTGTATCTATCCTTCTGCACCTTAGTCTGCAAAGTATGCTCTATGTAAGAGTCCTTCTGCACCCCAGTCTCCAACCTCTGCTCTCATTAATAGTCCTATACCGCAGTCTCCAACCTCTGTTTTTTGTAACAGTCCTTCTGAACCTCAGTCTGAAACCTCCTCTCTGTACACGATCCTTACAACCAGTCTTCAACCACTGCTCTCTGTAACAGTCAAGCTACACCTCAGTCTCCAACCTCTGCTCTGTTTAAGATCCTTCAGCAACCCAGTCTCAAAACACTGCTCTCTATAACAGTCCTTCTGCACCCCAGTCTCCAAACTCTCCTCTCAACAACAGGCCTTCTGCACGCCAGTCTTCAAACTCTACTCTATGCAAGCATCATTTTGCACCCCTACTCCAACCTCTGCTCTCTGCAATGATCCTACTGCACCCCAGTCTCCGACCTCTAATCTCTGCAATAGTTCTTCTGCACCTCAGTCTCCAACCTCTGCTCTCTGTAAGATTCTTCTGCACCCCTGTTTCCAATCTCTGCTCTCTGTAACAGTTCTTCTGCACCCGAGGCTCCAAACTCTGCTCTCTGTAACAGGACTTCTGCACCTCAATCTCCAATCTGTGCTCTCTGCAACAGTCCTTCTGCAACCCAGTCTCCAAACTCTGCTCTCTACAACAGTCATTCTACAACCTAGTTACCAACATTTGCTCTCTGCAACAGACCTTCTGCACGCCAGTCTCCAACATCTGCTGTCTGCAACAGTTCCTCTCCACCTCAGTCTGAAAACTCTGCTCCATGCAACGAACCTTCTGAACCCCAGTCTCTTACTTCTGCTCTCTGTAACGGTCCTTCTGCACCTCACTCTTCCAACTCTGCTCTCTATATGATCCTTCTGCAACACAGTCTTTAAACTCTGCACTCTGTAACGGTTCTTCTGAAAAACAGTCTCCAACCTCTGCTCTCTAAAAAGTTTCTTCAGCAAACCAGTCTCCAAACTCTGCTCTCTGTAACAGTCCTTCTGCACCCCAGTCTCCAACCTCTCTTCTCTGTAACAGGTTTTCCGCACGCCAGTCTCAAAACTCTCCTCTCTATAGCAGGCCTTCTGCACCCCAGTTTCCATCCTATGCTCTCTGCAACGATCCTTCTGCACCCCAGTCTCGAACCTTTGCTCTCAGCAATTATCCTACTGCCCCCCCAGTCTCCAACCTCTGATTTCTGCAAAAGTCCTTCTGCACTTCAGTCTCCAAATTCTACTCTCTGTAAGATCTTTCTGCACCGCTCTCTCCAACCTCTGCTCTGTGTAACAGTCCTTCTGCACCCCAGTCTCCAACCTCTGCTCTCCGAAAAAGTCATTTGGCACCCCAGTCTCCAAACTCTGCTTTCTGCAACAGTTCTTCTGCACCCTAGTTACCAATATCTGCTCTCTGCTATAGTACTTCTGCACACCAGTCTTCAACCTCTGCTGTCGTTAACAGGCCTCCTGTACTGCAGTATCCAACCTCTGCTCTCTGTAACGGTCTTTCTGCACCCCAGACTCCAATCTCTGCTTTCTGTATCAGTCCTTCTGTACCCCAGTCTCCAAACTCTGCTCTCTGTAAGAGTCCTTCTGCATCGCAGTCTCCAACCTCTGATTTCTGCAGACTCCTTCTGCAAATCAGTCTCCAAATTCTACTCTCTGTAAGATCCTTCTGCACCCCTGTATTTAAAGTCTGCTCTCCTAAACTGTCCTTCTGCATCCGAGTCTCCAAACTCTGCTCTCTGTAACACTACTGCCGCAACTCAGTCTCCAACCTCTGCTCCCTGCAACAGTCTTTCTGAACCCCAGTCTCCAACCTCTGCTTTCTACAAGAGTTCTTCTGGACCCTAGTTACCAACATCTGCTCTCTGCAACAGTTCTTCTGCACTCCAGTCTCCAACCTCTGCTATCTGAAAGAACCTTCTGACCCCAGTTTCCAAACTCTGCACTCTGTAATATTCCTTCTCCACGCCAGTCTCAAACCTCTGCTTTTTGCAATGGTCCTGCTGCACCCCAGTCTCCAACCTCTGTACTCTGCAACACTCCTTCTCCTCCCCAGTCTCCAAACTCTGCTCTCTGCGACAGTACTTCTGCACCCCAGTCTCCAACCTCTGCTCTCTGCAACAGTTCTTCTGCACCCCAGTAACCAAGGTCTGCACTCTGAAACAGTCCATCTCCACACCAGTCTCCAAAGTCTGTTTTCTGTCACAGTCCTCCTGTAGTGCAGATTCCAAAATCTGCTCTCTGTAACGGTCCTTCTACACCCCATGTCCAGCCTCTACTCTCTGCAGCAGTCCCTCTGCAACCCAGTCTCCAACCTCCGCTCTCTGTAACAATCCTTCTGCACCTCAGTCTCCAACCTCTGCTCTCTGCAACGGTCTTCTGCACCTCGTTCTCCAAACTCTACTCACTGCAAAAGTACTTCTGCACCCCTGCTCCAAACTCTGCTCTCCGTAACAGGCCTTCTGCACCCAAGTCTCTGATGTCTGTTCTCTTTTACAATGCTTCTGAACCCCAGTCTCCAACTTCTGGTCTCTACAACAATCCTTCTGCACCCCTGTCTCAAACCTCTGCTCTCTGCAACAGTCTTTGTGCACCCCAGTCTCCAACATGTGCTCTCGGCAAAAATCCTTCTGCACCAAAGTCTGAAAACTCTGTTCTCTGCAACGATCCTTCTGCAACCTAGTCTCCAACCTCTGCTCTCTGTAAAAGTCCTGCTGCCCCTTGGTCTACAAACACTGCTCTCTGTAAGATCCTTGTGCAAACTTGTCTAAAAACTCTGCTCTGTGTAACAATTTTTCTGCACCCCAGTCTCCAACCTCTGCTCTCTGTAATAGGCCTTTTTCACCTAAATCTCCAAACTCTACTCTCTGCAAAAGTCCTTCTGCACCTCAGTAAGATGCTTCTGCAGCCCTGTATCCAAACTCAGCTCTCTGTAAGAGTCCTTCTGCACCCAAGTCTCCGAACTCTGCTCTTTGTAGCAGGACTTTCGCACATCAGTCTCCAAACTCTGCTCTCTACAACAGTCCTTTTGCACCCTAGTTAACAACATCTGGTCACTGCAACAGTCCTTCTGCTCCCCAGATTCCGAGATCTGCTCTACGTAACAGTCCTTCTGTACCGCAGTCTCCAACCTCTGCTCTTTGTAATGGTCGTTCTACACCCCAGTCTCCAACCTCTGCTTTTTGTATCAGTCTGTCTTAACCCCAGTCTCCAAGCTCCGTTCTCTGTGTCTATCCTTCTGCACCTCAGTCTTAAACCTGCTTTATATGTAAGAGTCTTTCTGCACGTCAGTCTCCATCCTCTTCTCTCTGTAATGGTCATTCTGCACCCCAATTTCCAAACTCTGCTTCCTGTAACAGTCCTTCTTCACCTGAGTCTCCAGACTCTGCTCTCTGTAAAAGTCCTTCTACACCTCAGTCACCAAACTCTGCTCTCTGTAACAGTCCTTCTGCACCTCAGTCTGAAACCTCTGCTCTCTGCACAAACCTTCTGCACCCCAGTATCCAAACACTGCTCTCTTCAATGATCCTACTGCACCCCAGTATCCAACCTCTGATTTCTGCAACAGTCCTTCTGCACCTCAGTCTCCAACTTCTGCTCTCTATAAGATCCTTCTGCACCCCTGTCTTCAAGCTCTGCTCCTTGCAACGTTCCTTCTGCACCCCAGTCTCCAAACTCTTCTCGATGTAAAAGAACTTCTGCACCTCAATCTTTAATCTCTGCTTTCTGAAACAGTCCTTCTGCACCCCAGTCTCCAAACACTGCTCTCTGCAACAGTCTTTCTGTACTGCAGTCTCCAACTTCTGCTCTCTGTAACGGTCTTTCTGCACCGCAGACTCTAATCTCTGCTTTCTGTATCAGTTTTTCTGCACACCAGTCTCAAAATTCTGCTCTCTTTAAGAGTCCTTCCGCACCTCAGTCTCCAAACTCTGCTCTCAGCAACAGTCCTTCTGCACCTCAGTCTCAAACCTCTGCTCTTTGAAACAGTACTTCTGCACCTCAGTCTCAAACCTCTGCTCTCTGCAACAGTCCTTCTGCACCCCAGTCTCCAAATTCTGTTCTCTGTAACAATACTCTTACACCTCAGTCTCCAACCTCTGCTCTTTGTAACAGGACTTCTGCACCTCAGTCTCCAACCTCTGCTCTCTGCAACAGTCTTTTTGCACTCCAGTCTACAACCTCTGCTCTCTGCAACAGTTCTTCTCCACCCCAGTCTCTAACCTCTGCTCTCTGCAACAGTCCTTCTGCACAGCAGTCTTCAACCTCTGCTCCAGTTAACAGTCCTTCTGCATCACCGTCTCCAAACTCTGCTCTCTGTAAGATCTTTCTGCACTCCAGATTCCAAACTCTGCTCTCTGTAACATTCCTTTTCCACCCCAGGTTTTAACCTCTGCTTTCTGCAAGTGTACTGCGGCTCCCCAGTTTCCAAGCTCTGTCCACTTCAAAAGTAATTCTGCTCCCCAGTCTCCAACATCTTCTACTGTAACAGTCCTTCTGTACAGCAGTCTCCAACCTGTGCTCTCTATAACATTCCTTCTTAACCCCAGTGTCCAACCTCTGCTCTCTGTAACAGTTTTTCGATACCGCAGTCTCCAAACTCTGGTCTCTGTAACGGTCCTTCTGCACCCCAATTTCCAACCTCTGCTTTCTGTAACAGTCCTTCTGCACCTCAGTCTCCAAACTCTGCTCTCTTTAACAGTTCTTCTACACCTCAGTCTCGAAACTCTGCTCTCTGTAACTCTGCTCTCTCTCTTGGAACCTCAGTCTGACACCTCTGCTCTCTGCACGATCCTTCTGCAACTCAATCTTCAAAAACTTTTCTCTGTAACAGTTAAACTGCACCCCAGTCTCCAACCTCTGCTCTCTGTAACACTTTTTCTATACCGCTGTCTCCAAACTCTGGTCTGTGTAATAGTCATTCTGCACCCCAATTTCCAACCTCTGCTTTCTGTAATAGACCTTCTGCACCTCAATCTTTATACTCTGCTCTCTGTAACAGTCGTTCTACACCTCTGTCTCCAACCTCTGCTCTCTGTAACAGTCCTTCATCACCTCAGTCTGACACCTTGCTCTCTGCACGATTCTTCTGCACACCAGTCTCCAACCTCTGCTCTCTACAATGATCCTACTGCACCCCAGTCTCCAAACTCTGATCTCTGCAACAGTCCTCTGCACCTCAGTCTCCAAATTCTTCTCTCTGTAAGATCCTTCTACACCCCCGTATTCAAATTCTGCTCTCTGTAAAAGTTCATATGTACCCGAGTCTCCAACCTCTGCTCTCTGTAACAGGACTTCAGTACCTCAGTCTCCAACCTCTGCTCTCTGCATCAGTCCTTCTGCACCCCAGTCTTCAACCTCTGCTCTCTACACCAGTCCTTCTGCACCCTAGTTACCAACATCTGCTCTCTGCAACAGACCTTTTGCACCCCAGTCTCCAACATCTGCTCTCTGCAACAGTTCTTCTGCACCTCAATCTGAAAACTCTGCTCTCTTTAACGACCCTTCTGAACCCCAGTCTCCTATTTCTGCTCTCTGTAACAGTCCTTCTTCAACTCAGTCTCCCAACTCTGCTCTCTTTATAATCCTTCTGCAGCACAGTCTTCAAACTCTGCATTCTGTAACAGTCTTTCTGCACAACAGTCTCCAACCTCTGCTCTCTGTAACAGGACTTCTGCAACCCAGTCTCAAAACTCTGCTCTCTGTAAAAGGCCTTCTGCACCCCAGTCTCAAATCTCTTCTCTCTTCAACGATTCTTCTCCACCCAAGTCTCCAACATCTGCTCTCTGCAACAGTCCTTTTGCACCCCAGTCTCCAAACTCTACTCTCTGTAAGATCCATGTGAACCCCAGTCTCCAACCTCTACTCTCTGTTACAGTCATTCTGCACCCATGTCTTCAAACGCTGCTCTCTGCAACTGTCCTTTTCACCCCAGTCTCCAACATCTGCTCTCTGCAACATTCCTTCTGCACCCTAGTCTCAAACTCTGCTCTCTGCAAGATCCTTCTGGACCCCAGTATCCAATGTCTGCTCTCTGCAACAATCCTTCTGCACAACAGTCTCCAAACTCTGCTCTTTTTAAGATCCGTCTGCACACAGAGTTTCCGAACTCTGCTCTCTGTAACATTTTATCTCCACCCCAGTCTCCAACCTCTGTCCTCTGCAACAGTCATTCAGCTCCCCAGTCTCCGAGATCTGCTCTCTGTAACAGTCCTTCTACACCCCAGTCTCCAACATCTTTTTCTGTATCAGTCAATTTTAACCCCGTCTCCAAACTCTGTTCTCTGTATCTATCCTGCTGCAGCTCAGTCTCCAACCTGTGCTCTATGTAAGAGTCCTTCTGTGAAATAATCCTTCTGGAACCCAGGCTCCAACGTGTGCTCTCTGAAACAGTCCTTCTGCACCACAGTTTCCAACCTCTGCTCTCTGTAAAGATCTTTCTGCACTCCAGTGTCCAAAATCTGCTGTATCTAACATTACTTCTCTACCACAGTCTGTATCCTCTGCTTTCTTCGAAGGTCCTGTGGCACCCCCAGTCTCCAACCTCTGTCCTCTGTAACAGTCTTTCTGCTCCTCAGTCTCTAACATGTGCTCTCTGTAACAGTCCTTCTGTACCGAAGTCTCCAACCTCTCCTTTCTGTAGCGGTCCTTCTGCAACCCAGTCGTTAACCTCTACTTTCTATATCAGTCCTTCTCAACCCCAGTCTCCAACCTCTGCACTCTGTATCTATCCTTCTGCACCCCAGTCTTCAACCAGTGCTTTCTATAAACCATCTTTCTGCACCCCAGTCTCAAACCTCTGCTCTCTGCAAGAGTCCTTCTGCACAACAGTCTCCAAACTCTGCTCGCTGTAAAATTTTCTGCACTCCAGTTTCCAAACTCTACACTCTGTAACATTCCTTCTCCAACCCAGTCTTTAACCTCTTCTTTCTACAAGTGTCCTGCGGCACCCCAGTCTCCAAACTCTGTCCTCTGCAACAGTCCTTCTGCTCCCCAGTCTCCGACAAATGCTCTCTGAAACAGTCCTTCTGAAACGCAGTCTCCACCCTCTGCTCTCCATAACGGTCCTTCTGCAACCCAGTCTCCAAACTCTGCTTTCTGTATCAGTCCTTCTGAAGCCCAGTCTCAACCTCTGTTATCTGTATATATACTTCTACACCTCATTTTCAAACCTGTTCTCTCTGTAACATTACTTCTGCACCCCAGTCTCCAACCTCTGCTCTCTGTAACAGTTTTTCTATACCGCAGTCTCCAAAACCTGGTCTCTGTAACGGTCCTTCTGCACCCCAATTTCCAACCTCTGCTTACAGTAACAGTCCTTCTGCACCTGAGTCTACAAACTCTGCTCTCTGTAACACTTTTTCTACACCTCACTCTCCAACTTCTGTTCTCTGTAAGATCCTTCAGCAACCAGTCTCCAACCACTACTTTCTGTAACAGTCCACTTGCACCTCAGTCTCCAAACTCTGCTCTCTGTAAGATCTTTCAGAAATCCAGTCTCTAAACTCTGCTCTGGATAACAGTCCTTCTGCACCCCAGTCTCCAACCTCTCCTCTCTGTAACAGGCATTCTGAACGCCAGTCTCCAAACTCTGCTATCTGTAGCAGGCCTTCTGCAACCCAGTCTCCAACCTCTGCTCTCTTCAACGATCATTCTGCACACCAGTCTCCAACCTCTGATGTCTGCAATGATCCGACTGCACGCCCGTCTTCAACGTCTGATCTCTGCAACACTTCTTCTGAAACTCAGTCTTCAACTTTTTCTTTCTGTAAGATCCTTGTGCACCCCAGTCTTCAACTTCTGCTCTATGTAAAAGGAATTCTGCACCTCAGTCTCAAACATCTACTCTCTGCAGCAGTCCTTCTGCACCCCAGTCTCTAAACTCTGCTCTCTGCAACAGTCTTTCTGTACTGCAGTCTCTAACCTATGCTCTCTTTAATGGTCTTTCTGCACCCCATAATCCAATCTCTGCTTTCTGCATCAGTCCTTTTGCACCCCAGTCTCCTACATCTTCTCTCTCCACGAGTCCTTCTGCACCTCAGTCTCCAACCTCTGCTTTCGGCAACAGTCCTTCTGCTTCCCAGTCTCCAATCGCTTCTCTCTGTAACAGTCCTTCTGCACCTTGGTCTCCGACCTCTGCTTTCTACAACAGTCCTTCTGCACTCCAGTCTGTAACCTCTTCTCTCTGCAACAGTCCTTCTGTACCCCAGTCTCCAACATCTGCTCTCTGCAACAGTCTTTCTACACCCCAGTCTCCAAACTCTGCTCTCTGCATGGATCGTTCTGGACCCCAGTCTCCAACGTCTGTTTTCTACCACAGTACTTCTGTACCACAGTCTCCAAAATCTGCTCTCTGTAAGATTTTTTTCTGGTCTCCAGTTTCCAAATTCTGCTCTCTCTAACATTCATTCTCCACTGCAGTCTCCAACCTCTGCTTTCTGCAAGGGTCCTGCGGAACTCCAGTCTCCAACGTCTGTCCTCTGTAACACTCCTTCTCCCCAGTCTCCAACATCTTCTCTCTATAACACTCCTTATGTACTGCAGTCTTTAAACTCTGTTCTCTGTACCGGTCCTTCTACAACCCAGTCTCCAACCTCTGCTTTTTTAATCAGTCCTTCTGAACCCCAGTCTCCAACCTCTGCTCTATGTATCTATCCTTCTACACCTCAGTCTCCAACCTGTGCTTTCTGTAACAGTCCATCTGCACTCCAGTCCCAAAACTCTGCTCTCTGTAACAGTCCTTTTATACCACAGTCTCCAACCTCTGCTCTCTGTAACGGTCCTTCTGCACCCCAATTTCCAACCTTTGCTTTCTGTAACAGTCTTTTTGCTCCTCAGTGTCTAAACTCTGCTCTCTTTAACAGTCTTTCTATACCTCAGTCTCCAACCTCTGCTTTCTGTAACAGTACTTCTGCACCTCAGTCTGAAACCTCTGCTCTCCAGATTCTTCTGTACCCCAGTCTCCAACCACTGCTCTCTGTAACAGTCCACGTGCACCTCAGTCTCCAAACTCTGCTCTCTGTAAGTTCATTCAGCAAACCAGTCTCCAAACTGTGCTCTCTCTAAAGTCCTTCTGCACCCCAGTGTCCAACCTCTCCTCTCTGTAACAGGCCTTCTATACGCAAGTCTCAAAACTCTGCTCTCTACAGTGGGGCCTTCTGCATGCCAGTCTCCAACCTCTGCTCTTTGCAATGATCCTACTGCACCCTAGTCTCCAACTTATGATCTCTGCAAGAGTCCTTCTGTACCTCAGTCTCCAAATTCTGCTCTCTGTAAGAACCTTCTGCAACCAAGTCTCAAACCTCTGCTCTCTGTAACAATCCTTCTTCACCTCAGTCTCAAAACTCTGTACTCTGCAAAGTTCCTTCTGCACCTCAGTCTCAAACCTCTACTCTCTGTAACAGTTCTTCTGCACCTCATTCTCCAACCTCTTATCTCTGTAGGAAATTTCTCCAACCTAGTCAACAAACTCTGCTCTCTGTAACAGTCCTCTTCACACCAGTCTTCAAACTCTGCTCTCTGCACTGATCCTTATTCACACCAGTCTCTAAACTTTGCTCTCTGAAACAGTACTTCTGAACCCCAGTCTCCAACATTTGTTCTCTGAAACAGTCCTTCTGCAACTCAGTCTGAGAACTCTGCTCTCTGCAACGATCATTCTGCGACCTTCTCTCCAACCTCTGCTCACTGTTAGATGCTTATGCACTCCAGTCTCCAACCTCTCCTCTCTGTAACAATCCTTCTGCACCCCAGTCTCCAACATCTGCTCTCTGCAACAGTTCTTCTGCACCGCAGTCTGAAAACTATGCTCTCTGCAACGACCTTTCTGCACCAAAGTCTCCTACCTCTGCTCTCTTTAACAGGCCTTCTGCACCTCTGTCTCCCAACTCTGCTCTTTTCAGATCCTTCTGAAACCCAGTCTTTAAACTCTGCACTCTGTAACAGTCCTGCTGCACAAAAGTTTCCAACCTCAGCTCTCTGTAACAGTCCTTCTGCACCTCAGTCTCCAAACCCTGCTCTCTGTAACAGTCCTTCTTCACCTCAGTCTCAAATTTCTACTCTCTATAACAGTCTTTTTGTACCTCAGTCTGAAACCTCTGCTCTCTGCCTGATCCTTCTACACCCAGTCTCCAACCACTGCTGTCTGTAAGAGTACACCTACACCTCAGTAACCAAACTCTGCTCTTTGTAAGATAATTCAGCAACACAGTCTCCTAACACTGCTCTCTGTAACAGTACTTCTGCACCCCAATCTCCAACCTCTCCTCTCTGTAAGAGGCCTTCTGCATGGCAGTCTCTAAACTCTGCTCTCTGCAAAGATATTTCTGCACCCCAGTCTCAAACCACTTCTCTCTGCAATGATCCAACTGTACCCCAGTCTCCAAACTGTGATCTCTGCAACAGTACTTCTGCACCTCAGTCTCCAACTTCTGCTCTCTGTAAGATCCTTCTGCACCCGTGTCTCCAAGCTCTGCTCTTTGCAACGATTCTTCTTCACCCCAGTCTCCAACCACTTCTCTAGATAAAAGAAATTCTGCACCTCAGTCTCCAATCTTTGCTCTCTGCAACAGTCCTTCTGCACTGCAGACTCAAATCTCTGATTTCTGTATCAGTCATTCTGCACCTCAGTCTCCAACCTCTACTCTCTGCAACAGTCCTTCTGCAACCCAGTCTTCAACCTCTGCCCTCTGCAACAGTTCTTCTGCACCCCAGTCTCCAACTTCTGCTCTCTGCAAGAGTCCTTCTGCACCTCAGTCTCCAACCTCTGCTCTATGTAACAGGAATTCTTCACCTGAGTCTCAAATTGCTTCTCTCTGCAACAGTCCTTCTGCACTCCAGTCTCTAACCTCTTCTCTCTGCAAAAGTCCTTCTGCACCCCAGTCTCCAACCTCTGCTATCTGCAACAGTTCTTCTGCACCCCAGTATCCAAACTCTGCTCTCTGTAACAGTCCTTCTGCAACACAGTCTCCAATCTCTGCTCTCTTTAAGATTTTTCTGCACTCCTGTATCCACACTCTGCTCTCTGTAACTTTAATTCTTCAACACAGTCTTTAACCTCTGCTTTTTGCAAGTTTCCTGCGGCACTCCAGTCTCCAACCTCTGTCCTCTGCAACAGTATTTCTGCACTCCAGTCTACAAACTCTGCTTTCTGTATCAGTCCTTCTGAAGCCCATTCTCAAACCTCTGTTCTCTGTATCTCTCCTCCTTAACCTCAGTCTCCAACCTGTTCTCTCTGTAACATTCCTTCTGCACCCCATTCTCCAACATCTGCTCTCTGTAACAGTTTTTCTATACTGCAGTCTCCAAATTTTGGTCTCTGTAACGGTACTTCTGCACCCCAATTTCAAAACTCTTCTTAGTGTAACAGTCCTTCTGCACCTCAGTCTCCAACCTCTGCTCTCTGTAACAGTCCTTCTGCAACTCAGTCTGACACCTCTGTTCTCTGCACGATCTTTTTGAACCCCAGTCTTCAACCAATACTCTCTGCAACAGTTCTTCTTCACCCCAGTTTTAACCTCTGCTCTCTGCAATTATCCTACTGCATCCCAGTCTCCAACCACTGATCCCTGCAACAGTCCTTCTGCACCTCACTCTCCAGCTTCTGCTCTCTATAAGATTCTTCTGCACCCCTGTATCCAAACTATGCTATTTATAACAGTCCTTCTACACCAGAATCTTTAACCTCTGCTCTCCTAAGCAGGACTTTCGCTCCTCATTCTCCAAACTCTGCTCTTTGCAACAGTCCTTCTGCACCCCAGTCTCCAACCTCTCCTATCTACAACAGTCCTTCTGCACCCTAGTTACCAACATCTGCTCTCTGCAACAGACCTTCTGCACCCCAATCTTCAACATCTGCTCTCTGCAACAGTCATACTGCACCTCAGTCTGAAAACTCTGCTCTCTGCAACGACCCTTCTGCACCCAAGTCTCCTACCTCTGCTCTCTGTAACAGTCCTTCTGCACCTCAGTCTCCAAACTTTGCTCTCTGTTTGATCCTTCTGCAACCCAGTTTTTAAACTCTGCACTCTGTAAAGTCCTTCTGCATAACAGTCTCCAACCTCTGCTCTCTGTAACAGGACTTCTGGAACCCTGTCTCCAAACTCTGCTCTCTGTGATAGGCCTTCTGCACTCCAGTCTCCAACCTCTTATCTCTGCAATGATTCTTCTCCACCCAAGTCTCCTACATCTACTCTCTGCAACAATCCGTTTGCACGCCAGTCTACAATCTCTGCTCTCTGTAAGATCCATCTGAACCCCAGTCTCTAAACTCTGCTCTCTGTAAAAGTCCTTCAGCAACCAGTCTCCAAAATCTGCTCTCTGTAACAGTCCTTCTGCACCTCAGTCTCCAACCTCTGCATTCTGTAACAGTCCTTCTGCACCCCAGTCTAAAACATCTGCTCTCTGCAACAGTCCTTCTGCACCCAAGTCTCCAAACTCTGCTATCTGCAACAGTCCTTCTGCACCCCAGTCTCCAAACTCTGCTCTCTGCAACAATCTTTCTGCACCACAGTCTCCAACATCTGCTCTCTGCAAGAGTCCTTCTGCACCTCAGTCTGAAAACTCTGCTCACTGTAACATTCCTTCTTCAGCCCAGTCTTCAACCTCTGTCCTCTGCAAACAGTCATTCTGCTCCTTAGTCTCTGAGATCTGCTCTTTGTAACAGTCGTTCTTTATCAGAGTCTCCAACTTCTGCTCTTTGTAACGGTCCTTCTACACCCCAGTCTCCAAACTCTACTTTCTGTATCAGTCTGTCTGAACCCCAGTCTCCAACCTCTGTTCTCTGTATCTATCCTTTTACACCTCAGTCTCAAGAGTCCTTCTGCAAACCAGTCTCCAACCTCTGCTCTCGGTAACACTCTTATACAGCAGTCTCCAAACTCTGCTCTCCTTAACGGTCCTTCTGCACACCAATTTCCAAAATCTTTTTCCTGTAAGTCCTTCTGCACCTGAGTCTCCAAACTCTGCTCTCTGTAACAGTCCTTCTACACCTCAGTTTCCAACCTATGCTCTTTGTAACAGTTCTTCTGCACCTAAGTCTGAAAATTCGGCTCTCTGCACGATCCTTCTGCACCCCAGTCTCCAACCACTGCTCTCGGTAACAGTCCCCCTGCACCTAAGTCTCTAATCTCTGCTCTCTTTAAGATCCTTCATCAACCCAATCTTCAACCACTGCTCTCTGTAACTGACCTTCTGCACCCAAGTCTCCAAATTCTTGTCTCTGCAATGATTCTTCTCCACACCAGTCTCAAACCTCTACTCTCTGTAACAGTCCTTCTGCACCTCACTCTTCAACCTCTGCTCTCTGCAAAAGTCCTTCTGCACCCCATTCTCCAACCTCTGCTCTCTGCAACAGTCCTTTTCACCCCAGTCTCCAACATCTGCTCTCTGCAACAGTATTCTGAACCACAGTCTTAAAACTTACTCTCAGTAACATCTTTCTGCACGCCACTTTCCAAAATCTGCTCTCTCTAAACATTCCTTCTCTACCGCAGTCTTTAACCTCTGCTTTTCTTTGAGGGTTCTGTGGCACCCCAGTCTCCAACCTCTGCATTCGGAAACAGTCCTATACCACAGTCTTCAAACTCTGCTCTCCTTAACGGTCCTTCTGCACCCCAATTTTCAAACTCTGCTTCCTGTAACTGTCCTTCTGCACATGAGTCTCCAAACTCTGCTCTTTGTAGCAGTCCTTCTACACCTCAGACTCCAACTATGCTATCTGTAACTGTCCTTCTGCACCAAAGTCTTCAACCTCTGCTCTCTGTAACAATCCTTCTAAACCCCTGTCTGCAACCTCTGCTCTCTGTACTATCCTTCTGAAACTCAGTCTCCAAACTCTGCTCTCTGTAACAATGCTTCTGTACACTGCTCTCAAACCTCGGCTCTCATCAAAGATCCTTCCTAACGAAAGTCTCCAACCTCTGCACTCTGCAAAAATGCTTCTGTACCCAGTCTTCAACATCTGCTCTCTGCAACAGTCCTTCTGCACCTCAGTCTGAAAGCTCTGCTCACTGCAACGACCCTCCTTCACCCCAGTCTTTAACCTCTACTCTCTATAACAGTCCTTCTGCATCCCAGTATTCAATATCTGCTCTCTGCAACAGTCCTTCTGCAACTCAGTCTGAAATCTGTGCTCTCTGCAATGATCCTTCTGTACCTCAGTCTCCTAACTCTGCTCTTTGTAAGACCTTTATGCAACCCAGTATCCAGACTCTGCTCTTGGCAACAGTCCTTCTGCACCCTAGTCTCGAATCTCTGCTCTCTGTAAGATTCTTATGCACTCCACTCTCCAACCTCTGCTCTCTGTAACAATCCTTCTGCACCCCAGTCTCCAATATCTGCTCTCTTCAACAGTTCTTCTTCACCTCAGTCTAAAAACTCTGCTCTCTGCAACGACCGATCTGCATCCCAGTCTTCTACCTCTACTCTCTCTAACAGTCCTTCTGCACCTCAGTATCCAAACTCTGCTCTCTTTAACAACCTTCTGCACCCAGTCTCCAACTGCTGCTCTCTTTAAAAACCTTCTGCTCCCAAGTCTCCTACCTCTTCTCTCGGCAACAGTCCTTTTGCACCCTAGTCTCCGAAGTCTGCTATCTGTAAGTTCCATCTAAACCCCAGTCTTTAACCTCTGCTCTCTGTAACAGTCGTCCTGCACTCCAGTCTCCAACCTCTGCTCTCTGTAACACTCCTTCTGCACCTCAGTCTCCAACCTCTGCTCTCTGTAACAGTCCTTCTGCACCCCAGTCTAAAACATTTGCTCTCTGCAACAGTCTTCTGCACCCCAGTCTCCAAACTCTGCTATCTGCAACGCTCCTTCAGTACCCCAGTCTCCAACGTCTTCTCTCTTCAACAGTTTCTCTTCACCACAGTCTCCAACCTCTGCTCTTTGTAAAATTCTTGTGCACTCCAGATTCCATACTCTGCACTCTGTAACATTCCTTCTCCACCCCAGTCTCCAAACTCTGTTCTCTGCAAGAGTTTTTCTGCTCCCCAGTCTCCGATATCTGGTCCTTCTGTACCGCAGTCTCCAACCTGTGCTCTTTGTAACGGTCCTTCTACACCTCAGTCTCAAACCTCTGCTTTCTGTATCAGTCTGTCTGAACGGCAGTCTCCAACAGCTGTTCTCTGTATCTATCCTTCTGCACCTCAGTCTCCAAACTCTGTTCTCTGCAACGGTCCTTCTGCACCTCAGTCTCCAACCTCTACTCTCTGTAACTGTCCTTCTGCACTTCAGTCTCCAACCTCTGCTCTCTGTAGCATCCTTCTAAAACCCAGTCTCTAAACTCTACTCTCTGTAACAATCCTTCTGCACACCAGTCTCCAACCTCTGCTCTCTGAAACGATCCTTCTTAACCCCAGTCTCCAATGTCTGCTCTCTGCAACAGTCCTTCTGCACCCCAGTCTCCAATATCTGCTCTCTGTAACATTCAATCTGCACTTCAGTGGGAAAACTCTGCTATATGCAACGAACCTTCTTCACCTCAGTCTCCCAACTCTGCTCTCTGTAATATCCTTCTGCAACCCAGTCTTTAAACTCTGCACTCGGTAATCTTCCTTCTGCACAACAGTCTCCAACCTCTGATCTCTGCAACAGGACTTCTGCAACCCAGTCTCCAACCACTGCTCTGTGTAACAGGCCTTCTGTACCCTTGTCTCCGAACCCTTCGCTCTTCAAGGATTCTTCTTCACACCAGTCTCCAACCTCTGCTCTCTGCAAGAGTCCTCTTACACCACAGTCTCCAAAATCTGCTCTCTATAAGATCCATCTGAACTCGTCTCAAACCTCTGCTCTCTGTAACAGTCCATTTGCACCCCAGTCTCCAACCTCTGCTCTCTGTAACAGTTTTTCTGCACCTCATTCTTCAAACTCTGCTCTCTGCAACAGTCTTTCTGAACCCCACTCTCCAACCTCTGCTCTCTGCAACAGTCCGTCTGCATCCCAGTCTCCAACATCTGCTCTCTGCAACAGTCTTTCTACACCCCAGTCTCCAACTCTGCTTTCTGGAACGATCTGTCTGAACCTCAGTCTCCAACGTCTGCTCTCTGCAAGAGTCCTTCTGGACCACAGTCTCAAAGCTCTGCTCTCTGTAACAATCGTTCTGCACCCCTGTCTGCAACCTCTGCTTTCTGTAAGATCCTTCTGCAACCCAGTTTCAAACTCTGCTCTCTGTAACAGTGCTTCTGCCAACCGGTCTCCAACCTCTGCTCTGTGCAACGATCCTTCTTCACCAAAGTCTCCAACCTCTGCTCTCTGCAACAGTCCATCTGCACAACAGGCTCCAACCTCTGCTCTCTGAAACAGATTTTCTGCACCTCATTCTCCAAACTCTGCTCTGTGCAACAGTCCGTCTGCATCCCAGTCTCCAATATCTGTTCTCTGGAACAGTTCTTCTACACCCCAGTCTTCAACTCTGCTTTTTGGAACGATCTTTCTGAACCTCAGTCTCTAACGTCTGCTCTCTGCAAGAGTCCTTCTGGACCACAGTCTCCAAGCTCTGCTCTCTGTAACAATCTTTCTGCACCTCTGTCTGCAACCTCTGCTGTCTGTAAGATCCTTCTGCAACCCAGTTTCAAACTCTGCCTCTCTGTAAAAGTGCTTCTGCCAACCCGTCTCCAACCTCTGCTCTGTGCAACGATTCTTCTTCACCAAAGTCTCCCAACCTCTGCTCTCTGCAACAGTCCTTCTACACCCCAGTCTCCAATATCTGCTCTCTGCAACAGTCCTTTTGCACCTCACTCTGAAAAGTCTGCTCACTGCAAGGACCCTTCTGCACCAGAGTCTCCTACTTCTGCTCTCTGTAACAGTCCTTCTGCACCTCATTCTCCTAACTCTGCTCTTTGTAAAATCCTTCCACAACCCAGTCTTTAAACTCTGCACTCTGTAACAGTCCTTCTGCACAACAGACTCCACACTCTGCTCTCTGTAACATGACTTCTGCCACCCAGTCTCCAAACTCTGCTCTCTGTAACAGGCCTTCTGCACACAGTCTCCAAACTCTTCTCTCTGCAACAATTATTCTCCAACCCAGTCTCCAAAATCTGCTCTCTGCAACAGTCTTTTTGCACCCAATCTCAAAACTCTGCTCTTTGTAAGATCCATCTGAACCCCAGTCTCCAAACACTGCTCTCTGTAATCGTCCTTCTGCACCTCAGTCTCCAACCTCTGCTCTGGGTAAGTCCCTTCTGCACCACAGTCTCTAAAATCTGCTCTCTGACACAGTCCTTCTGGACCACAGTCTCCAACATCTGCTCTCTGGAACAGTTCTTCTGCACCCCAATCTCAAACTGTGCTCTCTGCAACGATCCTTCTGGACCCCAGTTACCAAGGTCTGCTCTCTGCAACAGTCCTTCTGCAACACAGTCTCCAACCTATTCTCTTTGTAAGATCCTTCTGCACTCTAGTTTCCCAAACTCTGCTCTCTGTAACATTTCTTCTTTACCGGAGTCTCAAATATCTGTCTTCTGCAACAGTCCTTCTGCTCCCCAGTCTCCGAAATCTGCTCTCTGTAACAGTCCTTCTGTACCGCAGTCTCCAACCTCTGCTCTTTGTAATGGTCCTTCTACACCACAGTCTTTAACCTCTGCTTTATGTATGAGTCTTTTGGAACCCCAGTCTTCAACCTCTGTTCTCTGTATCTATCCTTCTGCACCTCAGTCTCCAACCTGTGCTCTATGTAAGAGTCCTTCTGCACTCCAGTCTCAAACCTCTTCTCTCGGTAACAGTCTTATACCACAGTCTCCAAACACTGCTCTCAGTAAAGGTTTTTTGCACCCCAATTTCCAAATTCTGCTTCCTATAACAGTCGTTCTTCACCTCAGTCTCCAACCTCTACTCTTTGAAACAGTCCTTCTGCACTCTAGTCTCCATCCTCTGCTCTCTGCAACAGTCCTTCTGCACCCAGTCTCCAACCTCTGCTCTCTGCAACAGTCCTTCTGCACCCCTGTCTCCAAACTCTGCTCTCTGCAACGATACTTCCGGACCCTAGTCTCCAACCTCTACTCTCTGCAACAGTCCTTCTGCACCAAAGTCTCCAACCTCTGCTCTCTGTAAGATCTTTCTGCACTCCAGTTTACAAAATCTGCTCTCTCAAACATTTCTTCTCCATCTCAGTCTCCAACCTCTGCTTTCTGTGAGAGTGGGGCACCCCAGTCTCCAACCTCTGTCCTCTGTAACAGTCCATGTGAACCCCAGTTTCAAACCTCTGCTCTCTGTAACAGTCCTTCTGTACCGCAGTCTCAAAACTTTGCTCTCTGAAACGGTCCTTCTGCACCCAAGTCTCCAAAATCTGCTTTCTTTATCAGTCATTCTGAACCCAAGTCTCAAAACTCTGCTCTCTGTATCTATCCTTCCACACCTCAGTCTCCAACCTGTGCTCTCTGTAACATTCCATCTGCACCCCAGTCTCCAACCTCTGCTTTCTGTAAGAATTTTTCTATTACACAGTCTCCAAACTCTGGTCTCTGTAACGGTCCTTCGGCACCCTAGTTTCCAACCTCTGCTTTCTGTAACAGTCCTTCTACACCTCAGTCTCTAACCTCTGCTCTCTGTAACAGTCCTTCTGCACCCCAGTCTCCAACCACTGCTCTCTGTAACAGTCCAC